>NC_082392.1:12639221-12751721 GCF_031168955.1 Gadus macrocephalus
TTTGCATAAGTGCCATTACGCCATGCCTGTAAGTAATGGGACGCCAAATTGGCTTCCACCACTGAGTGAATTCATTCTATGAGTGGGGTTTGTGTTAAATTAGAGACGACTGATTGTTGCTAGCACTATGTGTGTGTGTGTGTGTTCGTCTCAGACAACTCTGACTTATAAATAGTTAAAAGAAAATGACCTGTGTAGTGTTTTGCGTCTCCCCTCCTCTGAGCTCAACCTTGGTCCCGTCAACGTCAGCATGCTAAATTATTAGAAAACGTTTCAGTCGTCGGCCTCCATTCAGCGCTTTAACTCGTTTTCCGTCCCAGCCCGTTGCTGAGCTCGCCAAATTCCCTGATTGGCCAACAGTCAGCGACAAAAGGTGGGAGCGACAGTAAGGGCGCTGCTGCTTTGATTGGCCAATGAACTCTGGAATACCCTTGGGCCCCCAGCGGGATAACACAGCGTCTCTAAATGTTCTCTGCCCGGAGACCGGGGGGGAATTATTCTAATATAAGCAAGCAGGGTGAGGAGGAAGGATCATGACGACTAGTGTGAGTGACGTGCGGCGTAGCCCGGGCTAATGTTTACATGGGAGCGGATGCAGCCCGCTGTCTCTCAAGATACTAAGTGGTATAAATAACCGCTGGGAGACAACGCGGCGCAATGCCCTCCACCGCTCCAAGGACACATTCCTCCTTCATGTGAGAGTTCAGGCCGAGTTCACCCTCTGTTCCTCCTGCAGTGTTTTAATGAGTTTTCAGAACGCTCTCCTCCTCCTCCCTCCCCACTATTATCGGGCTGTCTCCCCCGCGCTCCTCAGCTAAATTAGCTACGAGCGCTAGCTTTTGGGGGGGGTTAGGGGTGGTGGGGGGGGTGTTCTCCACGCTGATTCCTCGGCGCGTATAGACGGGGTGTGTGAAGATAAGGTCAATTGAGAATTTTGCCTTGGTCACAACCAAGGCAAATACGCAAGATGGTTTGGAAAGGGCTGGAAGCGTTGCCTTATGTACCAGCGTTTTGCTAACAAACAGTCCTGTATTTCCCAACCATGGGGGATGCGGCCTTGGTTCCCTGACAGACACAGCCCTGCTCTGACTTGACTGCTGGCATTTTTCTAAATAGCAATAGGTCAACAAGTTCCCAGGCCGGGAATCCAAAGCAGGGCCCCGATTGAATACAGAACTTCACAGTTAGTTTTAATATTCATGTACTCAGTTCTCTATTTAAACCCTTTTATGTCTATGCTGCATAAAAGGAAAACAAAGTTTTTGTTGTTGCCGCTTGTGATTTGTCTGTAAGGTGTGTTAAAAGGTTGAAAGTTTTATGGATATGAAAAATGTATTCTCCAGAGTGATAAATACATATTTTCTTTTTTCAAAACTCTTTCTAAGTCATTAAACATTTTTTAAATGCCTTTCAGAGTTGCAAGTTAGTAGCTCAGGGGATCAAGTTGTTATGCCCCTGTTTGCTCAAGGGCGCTATAACAGCACCGTGGCACCATTTACACAAATGATCATCTCCTTATGAAATGATCTGCGATCTAGTTCTGCTGAGTAAAGCAATGCTAAGCAGATGGGGACAGATGTAAAGATAATCAGAGAGAAGGGTGGAGAGAGAGAGAGAGAGAGAGAGAGAGAGAGAGAGAGAGAGAGAGAGAGAGGGATAAAGACAGACAGGGGGAGAGAGAATAATAGAGAGAGCAAGTGAATAGGCGGAAGGGAAAATGAGAAGCAATATATATATATATGCATAGAGAGAGAGAAAATCAGATAGTGAAAGAGAGACAGAGCCATGGAAAGCTGGAGAGCGACAGAGAGGGAGATGAAAAGAACAATGGGAAATGTTCATTGAAATGAACAACAATGTGGGAGTGCAGCCCTGTTTCTTGCCCAAACGCATCACCACGGTCCTCTGATCAAGCACCACCACCTCTAACAGATTGGGTCCACCGTGTTCCTAATAGATCCACATCCTCCCACCTGTCCTTCCACTGTCCCCCAGGAAGCCGTTTTATTTGTGGGGTTCAGATTTGATGATTTACATTTAAAGAGAGGATTGGCATGGTGACCGGAGACGAGGCAGCCATGGACGGTTGCTTTCTCCAGACTGATTGATGGAGTCTCTGGGACGGATTGCCATCTCACTAAAGGAGGCTGTGGACATTGGGGTTGTAACACAGAAACTTTCAGCTGCGCAGTCAAACACCCCAGATTATCCTGCCCCCTAGAATTTAGACTGTAGAAATGGACTGGTCTCTGTGGTGTTGAAATGTAAAGCTGTTGAACTCAAAGAGGGTCTGAGGGTGGTGTGTGAGATGTGACCTGGGTTCCACATGGTGAGGGTCTGTTGGGGGCTGAACTACACCAACCGGGCAGGGGGTCAGGGGGTTAGGGTTTTGTTTGGCCTTGGCACACAGTTTGATCTGAGGACTTTTGTTGGATCAAAACTGTTTAAATTAAATTTGAACTCCAATCGCAGTTCATGGTTCAAAACAAGAAAACTGCAATGTTGCATTTTGTGATGGTATTTCAGCAGGGTCATTTGTCTTTTTTTTTACCGCCATATATTAATCAGTATATGAAAATCATATTTGAACCATCAATAATCAATATCATGCCCCATCACATGAATAATGGACGGTGGGGGCAAAATCCATTAGCCAATCATTTAGCCATTTACTAAGAGACTACATCCAAATTGTTAAAAGGTTAGTCAACTAATCTAAGTCATACTCGGTCTAAGTCAGCCTAAAAGTACATTAAATAGTTTAGGCATGCATACATGAACAGTCAGCCATAAATGCAAGGCAACCCTGGGCATTTGCTGAAAATGTCTCCTTAAAAGTCATTTTCTGCAAGACTTTAAGCCATCCATCATAAATAATTGCAATAAAGAACATTTGTACTTGGGAAAGAAAAAAAGACATTTCTGAGAGATGGATGTGCAAAAAAATATTCCGGTGGTATTATAGCATTGGGTGTTTCAAAGTAAGAGCGTTCCATTTCAATATGCATGGGAAGCGGAATGCAGAGGGGTTGACTGATGCGCGTACGTGTTCTAGGATGCATGCTCCAAACAGGCCGATGTCTCACGGAGGGGAGACCTGGTTCTAACCTATATCCACGACCCCCAACGGGGGCCAACAGGCAGTTAGTAGTCATGGTTACGAGTGCACGGTTAACCACTCGGGACCCCCCCACCCCCCCCCCCAGTGCAATGCGTCGCAAGTCCGTTTAGTTCGGTTAGGAGAGATAACCCCGCCCCCCTTACCCTCCATCTCCACACTGATTGGCTCCGAGTCAGGTGACCCCTGTTGCCCTACGAGGGCAGGGCCATCGGGACCTGTGCCTCTTTCGGGGTCACCTGCCTCCTTTGGCAGTGCAGGCCCGCCATTGGTTGTGCTGGCGGTTGCGGGTGTGGTCTTCCCTGTGATTGTGGCGAAGGTGGGAGGAGGAGGTGAAGGAGGAGGAGGGAGGGAAGGGAAGGGAGGGTGAGAGGGTGAGTGGTTAGAGAGATGAGAAATGTGAATAGCCCACAGAATATGTTGGTCCCGTAAAGGTACGGCCTCCCAGAAGAGGAAGCTCAGAGGAAGAGCCCCCGATAGGACGCCAACATCACCCGTATGTTAATCGCTTCATATCAAGACCCCTGGGTAAGCCCCGCCCATTTCCTGTCAATGGACCAGATATGGAAATAGCAGTCCAATCAACGAAGAACTATTCTTTCGGAGCATGCTAATGGCACAGAATTTTTCTTGGTATATACACATATGTATATGGTGGTTATTGTTAATTTCCAAATGCTTAGACATTTTGTTAATTACTGAGTGATGTACTGGTTAAATGTGTGAAACACTAGTATTCAGTAGTAATTATGGGCATTTACCTGATGTACTAAACAGCAAGTCAGAGTGTTGCATCAAAGTACCAACATTAACCTTGCCATGCATATTATGTGTAGCAAAGCAAACCTTGCATGCTGAATACTAACCCTCCACTTACACCAGAAAGTCACTTTAACATGGAGAACACATTTCCCCTCGCTACATCAGAAAAATAAGAGGGCAATTATTGTCTGTACAAACCAAGCATTTCCAAAGCATTATCTACACCTGAAACGCCACTCACCAGACGTTAACACAGATAGATACTCTTGTTAACAATGCCCTCAACATACTAAAAAAAGCCCCCTCCAATTCCTTCCATAATCATTAAAAAATAAAGAAGCAGCAGCAAGTTCAGTATATCTTTTTTCCAACAAGCGGACACAAAAATAGACTAGACTAGTTTGCAGGTGGTTATTTGTCATTTAGCCAATCAGAAACCATTTAACCCCAGGGCTCCAGGCTCCAAATCCTAGCTCTGGTCTATTTGAATAAAACTCTGTAGGCCTACTCTGTGTGTACAACATACAAACACCACCCAGTTCTCCGGTACAAGATGGGCTCCACATCCACTGTCCTTTGAACTCCTACGCGGTGAAGCCACCCCACTGTCTCTCTGTCTCTCCCTCCTCCAATGGCATCGGAGACGAGCTGGAACCCTCCTCCTCCGCCCCCTCACTCACGCCTTTTAACAGACAAAACGCTCCTGGCTTGAGTCAAAGTGGACAACAGAATAAAACACATTGACCAAAGACCAAGGAGAAAAAGACAAAACAACTTAGGCTTTTTTTGATCTGCACATTTCAAGGACGAACCCGGAGCCGCCCTGCTGGGCGAGGGCTGGCTCCGCCGCTCACGTAATCACACGCCACATTTTGGACAACTAGACGGCAAGTCACTCGGAGTAGTTGTGGCTTTCATCCTCTGTCAAGTGCCCGTCCTTGAGATCTGGTGTGTGCGTGTGTGTGTGTAAGCACGTAGGCTAGCGATGCTGGCCAGCGCTCCTGAGCTAACAGGCCAGCCATGACGCTAACATACTGCAAAATGTCCGCCCAGCCAGGACCAGTGGGGGGGGGGGGGGGGGGGCTGTTCTCATGTGCCTGTACTCATTCTAGCCTCCCTGTGCCAGTTGACAGCTTTCGCTTTGAATAAGATGCCCTGTCAGAGCGCCATCTGTGCCAAGCAAATTAAAGCGGCACGCGAGGGAGCACCGGCGATGGCGTGCTGGACGCTAGCCCGAGGGCTGCGTTATTAGTTCCATTTTTCACAAAATGCTGCGATTGTGTGCGGCCAGGCGGCACACACTCGCTTACTGTTGAGAGAATTAGAACGGGAGACAAGGCCCGTTTCACAACAGAGAATGGTTTGATTTGGGCGCCGGACCCGTGGCCTTCTCTCCCTTTCTCCCCGTGTCGCTCTGCGTGGGCCCTGATTGGCTGGGGCATTGGGGTAAAGGAGGAACAAAGAGAGAGAGAGAGAGAGAGACGTGCCCCTGGGCTGTGGCGCAGGGAACCCTGTGCGTCGACAGCTTTGTTCTGCATATGGGCTGTGTTATTGTGTGGGAAAGCTGATAATTGATCTTCCCTGCGCACGGCTCCGAGGGCTTTTGTGAAATGCTGCTCGAAAAAACAACAACAACGGAAAAAAAACAACACCTCCCCGCCTCTCCCCACTGACAGAACCCCCCCCAAAAAAAGTTGAAATAAACAAAAAAACAAAGCAAACACAAAAGGCCCTTCGGTTCTGAGCTTCAAAAGGTGTGTACAACTGACGGCTGACGGGGGGGCCCCAAAGGGGTTAACCACCAGGGGGCGCTCATCAAAACCTCTTTGCTACCCTCTGGGTCCTCTTCCCTCAAGCAGGCAGACCGACTACAGCGTGCCCACAGATGCATTCTGGGAGGTTAGGTGTGGGGGTAAGCCTCTGGCAGACATACTTCTGTTCTCACACACACACACACACACACACACACACACACACACACACACACACACACACACACACACACACACACACACACACACAACACACACACACACACACACGAGCCACAGCAGCGAGAAGAGGGAGAGAGAGAGAAGGAGGAGAGAGAGAGAGAGAGAGAGAAGTGAGAGGGAGAGAAGAGAGAGAGAGATGAGAAGAGAGAAGAGAGAGAGAGAGAGAGATGAGAGAGAGGAGAGAGAGAGAGGGAGAGAGAGAGAGAGAGCGAGAGAGAGCGAAGAGAGAGAGAGAGCTGAAGAGAGCAAGTGAGTGAGAGATGGAGAAAGAGTCAGAGAGAGTGAGAGCGAGCGAGAGAGAGCACTGAATGGATGGATCTAGAGAGCCATAATGGCTGCCATCTCTTGGCGCTGATACTAATCACTGGCCTGGATATACCGCCATCATTAGCTCCCCAGTGACCCAATTTGTCCGGAGACGAACAGGCCTCGACTTTCAGTCATATAAGTCTTCAAAACTTTCTCTCTCCAGTGAGCCTAAGATGTGTGGTGTTAGTAAGTCACACTATTTGACTGGCGGCAGTTGGGCTGGCGTAAATCTCTTGTAGATAAAAAAACCGGCCGTGAAGTTAGCCCTCCTAAACCCGGGAGGCCCCAGTACCAGAGTGTTACCCAGAGTACCTACAGAGCAGCTACCAGTATCACCCAGGCAAAGAAAAAGATACACTCTCCATCTCCCGCTAGTCTTCATCAACAAAACATTATCGCAGACTTTTGGCACAAGACTCTTTGCTGTGTGAGAGAGCCCTCTCCCTGAGCCAGAAGAGCCAGAAGAGGCTGCACCATGTCCAATGGATGTGGTGTTGGGTGGTGTATGTTTGTTTGTGTGTGTGTGTGTGTGTGGGGGGGGGGGGGGGGGGGGGGTGAAGGGTAAAGGTAATGGGACGAGGCCGGGGGTGCTGGATCCAAGGTACGGGGAGTTAGGCGGCTCAGCGAGTGTAGCATCTTGGAGCACCCATGGAGAGAAGGATGCCGTTTCCAAACCAGCTGGATACTGGAGAGGAGGGTTACCAGCGCCAGAACCGAATGATCAGACACACACACATAGATACACGCTCCTGAGAAGATAACCTCCGATTTTGCAGCCCTGATGCAGCTCTTGGGGGGGGGGGGGAATCGAACCGGTGAGCGCACAGACCCCTGGAAGGCTTATCTAACGTGTTGGGGGAGCCCCGCTAGGTTCATAGGCTTGTTCCACCAGCTTTAGCCAGAACAGTTAAGGCTTAGGGTCCTCAGTGCTAACCGGGTAACCGGCCGGTTGTGAGGGGAGCTAGCTTGTTATCGAGTGGATCTACTGACCGTACGCCGAGTCCGCCGCCACCGTGTTCTGCTTGCGTGTCGTCGCCAGGACATCTGTGGGGGGGGGGGGGGGGGGGGAAGAAAAAGAAAAATGGATAAGCAAAATGATTTTCAACAGGGCCCCCTCACATACCCCTGAGTGGTACAGGCCTTATAGTAGCGGGCAGACACCCCAGATGCAGGGGGGCAGAGGACCGGGATGCAGAGCCATTAATAAACATATAGGGCCGAGCCGGAGCACAGCAGCACATGCCAGGTGATGTTCAGGAAGCAAACGAGCTTCCGAGACCTCGCTTTCCTTCAATTAGTCTCCGTGTGGGGACCGGGAATAACAAGGCGCCCGCAAAACGCTTTATCATGCCGACACCCACGCCCCAGACGTCTTTCTGCCTTTGAACGGCATCACACTGCACTACTTTATGGACAATGGCGGGGAAAACCTCGCTGCCACGATTGGTTAAAGAGATTAACGTTGGGGCTGACTGAGGAGGAGGCGGAGATAAATAGGAAAATAAAAAAAGATTGTCTTCTTAGGACGTACCGTGGCAGTTCTCAGGATACTGCGGCTGGCTGTTTTCCACGTCCTGTTCAAATCCGCCCCTAGAGAGAGAGAGGGAGAGACGTAGACAGAGAGATGTTGTTGGGGAATTTTCCTAAATACATTATGCATTTGACTACTTTATACCAACAGCATGTCATCGAGGTGAGAACACCGATGCCTTGCTGTAAATCGGAAGTGGGTGATTACGTCGATTCCCTTGAAATACAACCAAACGCGGAATACAGAACACCTACTCAATTCAGAAATCATAGACCTGGGGTCAAAAAATCACCAGGTTTGCGACTCGGGGTCTATGATTGCTGACTCGATCTCCATGAACGCTGACGACGGTAGTCTGTCGGCTCAGTGCATTAGACGTAGCCTCTGAGTAATGCACGGAGGGGCCATGTGGTGGGCAGGTGAGGGAAAGAGCCAGCAACCCATTAGTTCCAGTGCAGAACCTCCAGCCTGGTGATAAACCTCCCACCATGCAGCAGACGGCCGCCGGCACAATTAAAGAAATGTATTGGGGCCAGGAATAGACCTATCAGGAGCGGGCATGGGACACATCATGTGTCCGCACACGCATCAACACCCACGCCTTTCACAAGACAAACTCACTTATTGATATCGCACCGAGTGATGATAAAACATACAGACGCCAGAGCGATGAATAGTGTAATCGACACTTTTATAGACATGAACGCATACACCGGGAGAGAGTCACACATATGTGGCAGACAGATGTGTGTGTGGGGGTTTTAGTCTTGCATGTATCTGTAATCATGGTTGAGGGTGTGACTGTGTGAGTCTGTGTGTGCATCTTTTTGAGTTTAGTCTCTGTGTGCATGTGTATAGTCATGTTTATGTGTGTGGGTGTGTGCAGTCATCATCTGTATGTGTTTATGCGAGTATTCGTGGGTGTGGGTTTAGTTTATGTTTGTGTGTGTAGTAATCTGTGTGTGTCTTTGTGTTTGTGTACGTGTGTGTGTGTTTGAAGTCACCTGTGTGTGCGTAGTCATCTGTATGTGTGTGTGTGTGTGTGTGTGTGTGTGTGTTCATATGTGTTTGTGTGTGTGTGTGTGTATAGAGCAGGGAAGCAGCTAGATTGCCAGCGGAACCAGCTGGGGGGGGGGGGAGATGCAACTGGATGTGTTAAAGCAGCAGCTGGCGGGTTTAAAGGTGGATGCGCGTGTTTATCTCTGTGTATTTGTGTTTGTTTGTGCATATTTATGCGTACGTGTGTTTGTGTACTAAACAAGACTTCTCATACATTTAATGACACACCATGGTTTGTCGTATGATATTTCACCACGTATTTCAGCATTTATACAATTAATTACACATAAAGCCTAAACACATTGCATAGGAAACATGCTCGCTGCAACAGCACTGCACATGTAAGACATTATCATCTTTGGCATTGTTATGATTTCTTCCATTGAATTGCTCCTTGTTGCTTTAATTCCCCCAACACTCTGTAACTGTGCATTTTGGAGATTAATAAAATATGGTTCTGTGAAATAAAATGCCTTGTGCATGGTAAATAGAGAGCTTTTAATAATTAATGCCGGCCACTCAAAACCCATTCATATATGCAACATCAGCTGGTCGACGCTAGCTAGGAGTGACTTGCTCATGAGCACTTTACCAAGACGGAGACTTGGTAAAGTGAACCAGCAACCCGTCAAATGCAAGGCATTCCTGTGGGGACCTGTGAAGTGACCAGCTCCACCACTCCACACAGACGTTCCCAACACAGAGGTCCATACCCCCACACCCCAGCCTGTCTCTGCCAGGCCTGAGAGGACCGGTTTGGACTTTTCTTCTGGTTCAGTGATGTTCCGAGCGGCTGAGCTGCCTGCAAAACATCCCTATCACACAT
Organism: Gadus macrocephalus; assembly: GCF_031168955.1. Lineage (NCBI taxonomy): Eukaryota > Metazoa > Chordata > Actinopteri > Gadiformes > Gadidae > Gadus > Gadus macrocephalus. Next base: position 12,648,821 of record NC_082392.1, read on the forward strand.
GACCACAGCCGCCCCTGACATCGGCGCAGACATCGCTTTTCGAAACATGTTTGATGCTATACCCCATTCGTACACACACACACCCAGACACACAGAAACACAGCTGGGAATCCAGAATATACAAGACAGATATATCCACATTCACGCACAGCCATTTGATTAAACATTGGAAAAAAACCTACGCGATAACATTCGTATTCAAGAATTTACAAGAAGCGAATATGGACACACATAAACAACGTACACCTTTGGGAGAACCAGACAGATGGGCACGCATGTATCTCATTACACCATGTCTACACATTGTTTACACTTGAAATCACGGGATTCATATGCTAGCATGCACACTTAGAGAACCTTGAGACACACACACACACACACACGCGCACACGCACACACGCACACACGCACACACAATCCCCACCAGGGCCTGTCAGAGAGAGGGTATGGGAAACAATATGTCTGTCTGGCTGCTTGTGGGTGCTCCGTGCCACTGCGGAGGCCCACTGCAGGCCGTCAAACTAACTCACTCTTCCCTGTCTGTCTGAGGCCGGGTCAGTGTGATGTCACCGGGCAGAGGGCAGCAGCAGCCTTCACTTCACTTTACAGTTATTCATGGATTTTTCTTTCGTCGCCTTTTCTTTTTTTTTTTCTCTTACAACTCATCAATGTCAAGAAATCTGCCTTGGTGGCGGCGGTCTCCGAGGTGATGTTCAGCCGGAGAGACGGGCTTTGAGAATCTGCAGTCGACCAGAGATGAGTGAAGTGGCCTCTGTACAACTCTTTTTAACATCCGAGGGTTTCGTCCCACACAATCCTATTACGCTAACTCTCCCTCTGTCCACTGCTGGAACAGGGCGGGGGGGGCCAATCGTTAACCACCGCCGACATGTGCTCGGCAGTCTATAGGAGGGGGAAGTGAATGGGCACGGGAGAGGTGAGAAGAAAGAGGGAACTTGTTATGCAAACAGAAAGAAGAAACAAAGAGCTAAAGAAAGAAGAACAAAGGGATAGAATGAGATAGAGGATGGATGTGATGCATTCACAGAGGTGTATTGATTGGGCTTTTGCCTTCTCGCGTACTCGCACACACACACCCACTACGAGGAACAGGGCTATGGATTCAAGTGCACACACAGACACGCACGCGCACGCACACGCACACACACACACACACACACACACACACACACACACACACACAAGGAACGTGGTCAAATTGATTCAAGTAAGACAAGGCTGCTTCTTTCCATCTTGTTTTCTGGCACAACGGAGAAAAGAACAAGACATTATTGACAATAAACCCTCCTCCAGACCCACCACTAATCCACCACCAACCCCCACCTCTAAACCCTACCCTACCCACTAATCTACCACTAAACACTACACCACTAAACCTTCACCAATAACACACTCAAAATCGTAGCCACAGAACTAAACAAACCAAAACCCCATTCAATCACAGAACTTAACCCATCACTTACCCAAATAAGTACCACAGAACTAAACCCATCACTAACCCCACTTACCACAGAAGAAAACCTATCACTAACCCCACTTACCACAGAAGCAAACCCCCCGTTCAGACACTGACTAATTAGACATGCATGTGCGCGCTCGCAACTCATGTCCAAAGAAGATGGATGCTGGGTGGCTGATCTCTGGTCGGGGGGGGGGGGGGGGGGGGGGGGGGGGAGAGCTGCTTTAGCACTGTGTTCTCATGGAGATCCCGGGCTCTGTATTCATCATGTAGACATGGCGGCCGGGCCCGGCTCCGGATTGGCTATCGATTCCTTGGAGCGAGGAACACTCACCTCGTCCGTCAGACGCCGCGACTCAATCAGACCGCCGTTTTTTCTTGGATATGAATTGTTCTCTGAGCGCTTTTGAATAGTAGGCCCATATTACACGGAGCCAAGGTTGATTTTGCCCTTGAATTTTCCATTAGAAACGAACAGTGCGCGCGGACGAGGTTTGCTGGGTAATTCTATTAGCTGTCATATTTCCATTAGCAGGAGTGCATGGGTGGACGTGTGTGCAAACGTACTTGATTCCAGGGGAGACGGTGGCGCAGCTGTCCGACCTCAGCCACACACAGTAGGGGTCTCGGGAGGAGAGACAGCTCCTGCAAAACACACACAGGAAGGGCGACAGTCCGTCAGAAAGTCAGACGGGGGGGGGGCGTTCGTCCAGCCAGTCGGTATGAATGTAAGTAACGCTGTCTGACGGTAAGACGGTAAGTCAGACCAACCTGAGACTCTTCCATGAGACAGACATATACAAAACCAGGCTAAGTGCTGTCAGCAGTGTCTGTGTGTGTGTGTGTGTGTGTGTGTGTGTGTGTGTGTGTTTAGTGAGCAGATGCTAGCCGGCGGGGGGAGAGAGACAATGCTAGCGACCTAACCGTCGAGGGAGGTAGGGAGGGAGCACTGCGGCGGGCCTTTGCCACGACCGCAGAAGGCGTGACGAAGCGCCCCGTTTTCTCTCTGTGGGCAGACGGGTACGTCGGATCTTTGGATGAGGAGTGCCTGTGACACACTGCCATACCTCTGCCTGCCGAGTGACGCAGGAAGCATTCACATTAAATCACCCTCAGTCAGACGGATACAGAGAGTTGTAGAAATTCATTGTCTCTGAATGGATATTAATATATTATAATATATTATTATTATATTAATACCTAAATCCCATAATAACGAAAGGTATCCACAAATATTAAAATACTTCTAAAAATAATTGTTATCCTTAAGTATGAAACTGATTTAAAACGGGAAACACAGTTTTACATGCTTATTACGATATAAGTATTGAAAAAGAGATTGACAAAATTGTACAGCCATGAAATTATCACATTGAACATCAAAAACTATAAGGTTGAAATATTTTTCCAGTGCATTTCAAATGACCATAATGCAGTTTTACGAGATATAACTTTTCCATCTATCAAACATATGAAGGTATTTTGGCACGGCCTTCTCAGGCCCGTTCATATCATCTTACAGACATAACCTGTCAAATGCTTGGCTCTGGACACCTTCTAAAGCTGTGTCCTGCAGGGTTCTGGAACCCGGTACTGGCAGACAGAACTATACTGACACATCAGTGGGAGGCTGGCCTTCCCGCTGGCCCACTCGGAGATATGCGCTTTAGAACACTAGGAAAAACAACTGCTTTAGCTTTGTTTGTGTGTGTGTGTGTGTGTGTGTGTGTGCGGGTTGGGTGTGTGAGAGAGGGGCTCCAAAAGCCCTGGGCCGTAACTTGCCGTTGTCACATCAGCAACATGTTGGGCATAGCATGGCGCCAAAAATTATGGGATATCAAATAACCCATTTCTAGTTCATTAAGTGAGAGGATGGCTTGAGGATTGCAGACAGCCCCGGGATTAGTCAGACACCCAGACAGGCAGCCAAGGAGCGCTGAGGATAACCACAGTAGATAAGACAGGATTTCATGGTGTTGTCATGGTGAAAGTAGCCGGATAGCATCGCCAAGGAGACCTAAGGATAGGAGTCGTATAGAAGTAGCTCAACTGTCAACAGATTGAGAAAGGATAGATATCAAAATACAATTCCAGTATTCTAAGAGGGTATGAAATCCCTCGCTGATGAGGGGCGCCGGGCTTAAGCAATATCTTCTTTCGGCGCCTGAATGCATTCATCAAAATTCTCACTTCCCACAGAGTTGTGCAAAACACTGCGCTTTCTGAAACATTATATCGATAGCGGTGCCTCAAGTAGAAAAAATATAATTAAAAAAAATAAGCTTTCGCTCTCGAAGCTACAGCTGAGGTCCCTCAAATCGTGGCCCCGGGGCCAAATGTGGCACATGGAAAACTTTCATCTGGCACAGAACCCTCTTCAATATCAAAGATAGTACTTTTGGTTCCTTTCACGAAAACAGATGTATGCATGAAAATAGAGAAGGTACAATCGATGAATAAGCAGAATAAGCAGCCCCCTTTTAGCACATAGCCCGCTGTTTGAAAGTGCCGTGTGTAGGCAGCCTCATGCCATTTACTCTGATGATGGCACTGCCGCGTTTAGCTAGCGACCATTAAGACACAGCATTAGCTGCTCGGGGTTGTAGCTCATTGTACTCCGCACTGAATAATTGGCCCCTTGTATTTTTCTTAGCTGGTTCACAAAATGTAACAGCCTCTCGTTGTCATCACAAAATCTGTTTTGCTAAAAGCGAAAGCCTGTTCTCAGTGTGTGCCCTTTGTTGGTAAACAGAACACCCTACCCTAAAAGGTGTTTCACCTTTTACCAGGAACACTGAGGTTCTCTTGTGGCTGTCCACAAACGTCCCACGCCGGTGCAGTTTCATGTCTGTCTCTTGTTACAATGACCAATAAATTAAAAGGGAGTTTAACTAACGCTTGGTTCTCCGACTAGCACTCTCCTCTCGTGAAATAAGTCACTTTTACAGTGGCGATATGCCAAGTCAACTCTTCATTACTGTTCTATTTATAGATCTTACACTATCAGAATGAGGCGCGGGCAAAGAAACATTCAATGTAAATGAGAAAACCAACCAAAGTAACACACATGACTAACATAACGTAAATGGGCAGTGTGTCAGAGAGTGGCATTTAGCGCTGAGGTTGAACTGAATACCGTCAAACTAAAACCGTGAAACCGTCTTTTAGGATTTAGTATTTCGAATCCAATAGACATGATATTGATATTTTCATGATATTTCATGAAACTATCAAATTTCAAATCGATTTTCCTCACAAAGAAGACAGTTGGACTGGCACAATGTTTTGGGTAAATATTTCTCTGCTCATTTCGTAATAAAAAAGAGTTTTTTGAGTAATGGGTCAATCTGGCCGCCACAGGTTTGATTCAGCGTGTCAAGAGATGTAAGAGGCCCTACGTCTGTCCTGCAGTAGTCTGGTGTCAGGGAACAGGAGGGAATACGATGAGGTCTGCTGGGAGAAGCATGCCAGAGGGGAGAGAGAGGGAGGGGAGAGGGGGGGGGTTGTCTGAGATGAATCACAGACTTGCTGACCCCCGGGGTTACAGTAAGGTCCTCTGAAAGGAGCGCGCTAGGGTAGGGAGAGCGAGCTTGAGGTAGAACAGAGAGGCAGAGAGAGGGGGAGAGGGGGAGAGGGAGAGAGAGAGAGAGAGAGAGAGAGAGAGAGATGATGTGAGACAGAGCGAGAGAAAGATGGTGAGAGACAGAGCGAGATAGAGGGAGAGAGAGGAATGGAGGATTGATTGGAGAGGTGGACAAGGCAGATCTCTCTTTGGACTGTTAAGGATTGAGGGGGAGAAGAGAGGAAATACACCGGTTGACACCTGACCCTCCCTCCACCTCCTCCCGAATGAGGACCACCTCAACCCCGATGAGGGCCCCTAATCCGTGGCTGAGGTGGGCCCCAGCCCTGACTATACCCACACGTGGTAAAATATTGTTAATATGATAAAGTATTATGGGTTGTTTTCTCATAACCCTTACTCTGTCTTACATTTCACCCCAGCTCCCTCTGGCTCCCTCTCCCCAACCCTCTCCTCTGCTCGCTCGACAACTTGAGAAAACAAGAGCGCCACCAGCGCTGGCTCTCAGCCAATCAGCTGCTTCCAATTTGCATGTAAAAGTCTGTTGAGTGGTTCTGGAGGCCTTGACAATGGGGGCTTAGCATGCGATGGGGGCGTATAGATTCCCCTGTGAGATGGATGATTAATCCGTTCCCTTCGTTGAGATGGGGTTCGGGGAAGGGGGGGGGGGGGCTTTTGGCGATGAGAGTTTGACCGAAAAAGGGGTGAGCGGGGTGAACATTCCTCAATGCACCGAAAATAGAACATGACGCCAGCGAGCGAGTCCATTAGCTATCGCTTAAAACCGTACCGAGGCTGGGGAGACAAAGCGCTTTGCTCTCTGCTACAGATGGTAACTTCATTTGCTGTCCACAGTTTCATTTGAATTCCATTGTTTTTAGATTTGTCATGGACGATTATAACATGGAAATGTCTAATAATCAAGACCAATTCCATAACCATGGAAACAAATCAACCTTACCTCCAAAAAGAACTAACGAATTTGAAAAGTACCGTCATCAGTGCCTACTCGAACCAACTGTCGAATGTGATATATATATCAAAGAATACTTCAATAGCCTGCATTAACTTAAATATCCTGAAAATAAGGAGTGATTCTAAAAACCCAAATCCCAGGATATTCATTGGTAAAAAAAACATTCACATTCCATCCATCCACCTAGCCATTCTGTTTGTTAGCGCAAAACATAGTGGCCAAAAGCAACAACAACAAGAAACCAGAGCGAGAACACCCAGCGAGCCGCCTCGACCACACACCAGGTATTCTCATCTGCGTGGTAGAGGCTGCTCAGCCTGTGAATTTCTCCTCAGTGGTGTTATTGATAATACTCACGTCTTGCAGGTGCTGTACTCTGAGCAGCGGCTGAGCGGCACGCGGATGACACAGCTGGAGAACGCCACAAACATGGCGTGGTTGTCCCGGTCCAACTCCAGGCCCAGTACCCTCCGGTCCTCCCCACGCACGTTACACCTGGCGACAGACCACCACACACATGTCACACCTAGCGACCCGTTACACCTAGCAACACGTTTCACACAGCAACAAAACACATGCTACACCTAATAGCACGTTACACCTAGCCAAGCGTTACACTGACGAACCAACCAAACACATGGCTTACACCTAGCCAAGCGTAACATCTAGCCAAGCGATACGCCTAGCAATATGTTCTAGCAACTAAATACATGTTAAATACACCTAGTAATACAATACATGTCCGACCTGGCAACACGGTACACCTAGCGGCAACACAGTAAACATGTTACACCCAGCCCAAACGTTACACCAAGCGACACCTCACAAGTTAAACCTAGCAACACGTGAAACCCAGCAACACAGCATACGTTATACCTTAAAACATGTTATGTTTAGCAATACATTACACCGGGGGTTAAATTATAAAAAAATATATAAAAAACAAGTTACTTTATAGTATGTTCTCAGTAATTATTTTGTGGGCCATAGATCAACTCGTGATGGGCCGGGTGTGGCCCGCGGGCCGCCTATTGGGGACCATCGCACGACACAATGCAACATGTTACCTGAGCAACACAAAGCACATAGCGCATAGCGCCACACGCTACAGCCAGCAGCGTAAACCTTCACACACGGCCATGGTTCAGGCTGAGGGCGGTTCTGTTTCATCTGCTCGGTTGAGTTACATCATATTAAACGGGATGAACAGCAACTGGCTATCAGAGTGGGAGGACAATATGTTAAGCAGACGGTTCTGCCTGAACCGAGGTGGATGAGTTCACCGAGATAAGACTTAACAGGCTGTGGTCGAGAAAACAAAACGACAGTGAGGCACTGGCCCCTCAGGCGGGACGGGGCCTGGCGGGTTGACTACGCAGCACACCGGCCAGGAGTGTGTGTGTGTGTGTGTGTGTGTATGTGTGTGTGCGTGTTGGGTGTGTGTGTGTGTGTATATGTCAGTGAGTGAGTGAGTGAGTGAGAGGGAGAGAGACACACACATAGACACATGGGGGTAAGTATGTGTAAATGTATGTGTATCTGTGTGGTTTCATATCTCTGTCCATGCGTCTCTGTGTACACATGGCTGTGTGGGCATTGAGACAACACCAGAGAATGGGTTTCCAACACGGATCCCCAACACCAACAAAGGCACCACAACCGACCAAAACCGGCCATCGCCTAGAAACAAGGAACTCTAAAGGCCGATTTAGGGTCGTTTTAGACGCAGAGACGTAAGCACGTAATTTACACAAGGGACTTGTTTTAGACAAGTTTTGATTTACGGTTCCTTTAAGGTTCCTTAAGGATTGCGCGTGTTGCAAGGGGATTCTCCGCCAGAACAGTAGGGGGAGCAACGAACGAATCTGTGGGCGTGGAAGTGGAAATCGCTGGCTTGTTTATATTTATGCACTTCCAGTATTTTCGACGAGAGTAGCAGTAGCTAAGTTTAGGTTAGCGGTCTTTTTCCACACTCTGAACGATGTTAAGGTTGCTGTAAAACCGGAAATGTGAGACTCCTGAAAGGATGTGGTTAGCTGGCCAATCACAGTCTTTGCGAGCTGCGTAGGGCCGTAGTGTTTTAGTCGCATAGTCAGGAATTTTGGGCGACGCACTTAAGCACGTAAGGGGGGATATTTTACCGCGCAAGGGGGGGTTATGTATCTTACGTGCTTACGCGTTACGTCTAAAACAGAGCATATATCGGCCTTAAGAGGGAACCAATCGTGAGCGAAAGTGCATTGAAAATGTCCTCATGGCGTCGCCACCAGCATCGTGTCCACCTGCCCTTATAAGCTCTCCACAGGGCAACGTCTGAACACAATCAATGTGCCGAAAACTACGTCCTCATGTCTGAGGGAAAGGGGCAAGTCGGCACTCACACTTGCTAGCTTTTGAGCTCGGAAGGAGTGGTGGACTTGTTGCGACACGTGCAGTGATGCACCTCCCATCGCTCCCAAGAATGCCCCCCCCCCCCCCCCCCTCCGCATGCAAACACCGACCACTGGATGAACGCGGCGCTGGATTGGCCCCGGTTACCTCTCTGGGTTGTAGACGTCGATGTCCTCCAGCAGGGCGGTGCTGAAGGAGGCGTTGGAGCCCTGGGTGCTGGCCAGGATCTTCAGCAGCCGCCCGTTCTCCGAACCCAGGTACACCACCGTGTGGTTCTTGTAGGGCCCGGCCGAGGTGTCCACCGTGATCTGGGTCAGCTTGAACCTGGAGAGAGAGAGAGAGAGAGAGAGAGAGAGAGAGAGAGAGAGAGAGAGAGAGAGAGAGAGAGAGAGAGAGAGAGAGAGAGAGAGAGAGAGATAATGAGAGACAGAGACAGAGAGAGAGAGAGAGAGAGAGAGAGAGAGAGAGAAGGGGGGTTGAGCTTAGCGGCGGTACATCTGGAAAAGTCGGTGTAAAACGGGGTCCATGAAGAAGCAGTGCAAATCAAGATCTTTACAGACACACCAGAGCTTTTAAATCCTGATATATTTGATCCAGTATGAAGAAAAGCAAACAGTGTTTGTTGTGAACTCTCTCCATCGCTCCATCCATCAATCATCCCTCTCATCCTTAAGACACCCATTGCTTGATCACCCAGCCTCCAAAGAGCCTCATCCATCCATGCATTCCTTCATCCATCCATCTATCAATTCACCCAAAGCCAAACCCCCCCCCCCCACCTTCCCCTCTGCACTTCCATAAATCTCTGCAGTCAAGAGAGTTTTCCGAGTTCACAGCGATCCTTCTGCTTCTCATTTGGTCTCGGTGACAGCCAAGCAAGTAGTGTGACCGATCTGAGAAAGATTTCCCTCCACCACTGCATTAAAGGGATCCACACGCGGCCCCCAGAGCCCTCCTCTTGTTCTTTGCACCAAAGCACAGGTAGACTTTTTTTTTTTTTTTCTATTCACAATGCTGAGAAGTTTCCGGTTTTATTCACTCTATAGTGACTTCAACTTGTACATACCTAGATATATATATATATATATTATTTTTATATCCCCTATTATATTATGCAGCATATTCCTCTCTGCCTGTGCCCTGTGCGTTCTATCTCCTCCGACAGCTGAGATTTCCCCTCTGGGATCAATAAAGGAGAAGCGTCTTATCTATCTATCCACCCCACCCCGTATCAGCTCCTCCACCTCCACCACCACCACCACCACCACCACCACCACCACCACCACCACCACCAGCAGCAGCAGCAGCCCAGCTGGCTGTTTACCCACAATAACTACACAGCCACGCTATGGCGCGCCCGCTTGTCACCGCGGCGTGATGCGCCACTCCTGGTTGGATCTCGTTTATTTTGCACCTCTCCGAGGAGCGGGGGAGCCAGATGTGTTGTCTCGGCACCAGATGTGAGCTGACACACACGCGCACGCTCGCACACACATATACATAGACATAGACATACACACACACACACACACACTCAACATGCACTTCCACAACTGGGATGACAGTCTGGCGTGACTTTAGTTGGGGCGGGCGGGGGCTGGGGGGGGAGTGAGTGAGTGATTGAGCGAGAGACAGAGAGAAAGAGAATGTGTGTGTCTGTGTGTGGTGTTGGTCTCTTTGGTGTGTATACAGGTTATTTTTTGGGGGATATGAATGTGTGTATGGTTCTTGTGTGTAAGTCATCTATGCAGATGTTGATGCTGGGTGCATGTAGTGCACAGGGAACTGCTTTCTGTGCGTGTGTTTGTGCGCTTGTGTGCGAGCGCTTGTGTGCGAGCGCGTGTGTGCGTGTTTGCATGGGTGTGTGTATACGTGTCTGTGCGCCATCTGCATGTGTGCGTGTGTGTGTGTGTGTGTGTGTCAACACCCATCTTATCTGCCACTAGCTGTTTTTCAAAAGACACACACATCCACTGTGTGTGTCTGTGTGTGTGTGTGTGTACAGAGTTTGAGAGAACCTCCTGTGGATTGACTCAGACCCGGTGGGAGAGCTCTTTGATGTGGGCAGCAATCGAACCCGTTCTCCCGTGCAGAATAAATCTAATTGGTTTTAATGAGGGACAGGGTGCTGTTCTTCCATCCGAGTTCACTCGTCGATATCCGCCGCACTGCATGCTGGGAAGGAACACGCTACGGGGGCAGCTTTGTGTGGCTGGCCGATAATGGAACAGAAGTGCACAAATACGGCAACAAGCAGCCACGAGGGAAACAATCAATGTGTTTTTGCCGTTGAAGGATACATAATTGCATTGCCGCTCTCGATGAGGGAGGTCAAGCACGCTGCGCCCCGCCGCCCCACCGTTGGCCTTGATTAGGTTTTGATTAATCGGCGACCTTTCCAGCCCGGCCCAAATTGAGGAGCGGAAGCAAAAGCCACGTCTGTGTGTCTGCACGACAGGTACAAGCAGTCCTCACTTTACCTCACTTTGTCCCAGGGAGCGCCTGGTCACCGTGTTGGTCTAAAATGCATGTTATGTCCGTGTAAAGTCTACCCACCGACGACACGAGGGTCAGTGGAAGTGTCCACCCAAGGATTAGGCCGTAAAGATCCAGGTCTAGTCTACCGGTTGGTACGATACACAATGGCGGAGGCCACAGGGGAGTTGATCGATACTTCATCAAGTTGGACACTCCCACCTGTGATGTCCCCAGTTGGTAGAGCTTTTAAATGGCTTGGAATCACTGGGGTAAAACATCAGCTCTTTAATTGGGGACTGTAACCGGAAACCTAGGAAGCAGTGGCACTCCTGGTTAAGCACTGGCATACACCCTGTGTTCTTTGGGTTAAGAAAAAAAGCGCAATAGGGTCCCTTTAAGTCTCCGTCCGTACCTGCTGGTGGTGCGCGTGAAGTAGGGCTGGTCGTTGACCGAGGGCACGGCCTCGTCCATCAGCGGGTAGGACTTGATGAAGGTCAGCGTCTCGTCCGGGAAGGTGGTGGACGACTTGTAGGTGGAGGCGGAGCCGTCGGCCGCACAGCAGCCCGGCCTGCGGGCGCGTGGCGGAGGAAGAGACAGTGATGGATATACATAAGCAAATAGGAAAGGCACCTGAGACATCTGGCTGAGCTTTAGTTCAGAAGCAGAGCGGGGAGGCTGAGGACAGCTGCTTTGTTCTCAGTCTCTGTGAAAAGCACGACAAGTAAAACGACTGCAGCAGCCTCGGCGCAGATGTGGATTCCATTGTGAGCGACAGATGAACACGTTCTTGGAAACACGTCTCGGTGGAGCCGTTTAGAAAGGCCTCGCATTACCTTGGTTTGGGGACCTGCTCCTCGGGCACGGGGCTCCAGGCCGACTCGCTGTTGCGCTGCTCTTTGAATTTGCCGTTAAAAGCCTTTTCAATGTCGTCCATGTAGAAGGCACACACCGCTGAGCCTGTGATGCTGGGAACACGCAGAGACACAACATGAACAATTAAAGGAAGTATAAATGCCCCGTTGAATGTTCTAGAGAACCATTAACCACTACTAAGCAGTAGTGGTAGTATTACCACATTTTCTTAAAAAGCGATGCTTTGTAGGAGCAAAGGCAACTTGCTCAAGGTCAGCACACATCGGGGACTTTTCAAGACCAATGGTTTGACACCACAGCCCTGGCCCTAACCCAATCGACCACTACTTCTACTACTGTTTGAAGTCCTTGCAGAGGCACAGCAGTCTTTTATCCTAAGAAAATGTAGTATTGATCATTTCTCTCCTATCTCGATGTACATTTCATTTTAAGATACACCCCATGCACTTTAAGGAGCAGGTAGGGGTTGAGGCATATGGCCCAAGGTCAGACTGCAGACGATGTGTGTGTGTGTGTGTGTGTGTGTGTGTGTGTGTGTGTGTGTGTGTGTGTGTGTGTGTGTGCGCGCGCGTGTGTGTGTGTGTATGTATGTATGTATGTGTGTATGCATGTGTGTATGCATGAATAAACAAATCCCTAGCAACTTGTACAGATTTGTATTGTAAGTATTGTATCTTGAACGTATGTATGCATAGATGTATATATGTATGCATGTATATATATGTATACACGTGTATATGTACATATGTATGTGTGCGTGTGCATGTGTGTGGCAGGGGGGGGTAGCACCAACCAACCTGTTGGCCTGGGTGGTGAAGACCCCGAGCACGGCGGGCCGGTGGTTGATCTGCAGCACGTTGGTGAGAGACTGCAGCACGTCGAAGTAGAAGAAGGAGTCCCCCGGCACGGAGCAGTTGAGCCGCGCCTTCAGGAAGGAGGTCCAGTAGCGCTCCAGCACGCGCGGGGACCCGCCGTTGTCGTTCTTGCAGACCCGGGCGACGCGTGAGAACACCACCTGGGGGTGGGGGGGACGACGACGACACACCTTAGGGTAGAGTTATGGTATGGCATCGACGCAACGCAAGGGGGTTCAGGGCGCCGATACGTGCGCCTCCCAAAAATTGGAACCTTGCGTCGAGGTGACGGCAGCAGCGAGGGCCGTGATTGGTCCGCTAACGTAAACCCGAAGTTACCCCGACGCAGAACCAAAACTGGTTCACCACTTTGTCGAAGCGACTGCGCGTTCATTGCGTTGTGTCAACGTCAAACCATAACTAAGCCATCAGTCCTGCCTTTGTATACGTCACCGACGTCCATGCCCCTTGGACCCTATCTGTGCAGTGAGTTTGCAAACAGCATTTCTTTATGCTGTAATTCTGAGAACCAGTATGATACTACACATCGTACTTCTTTTATGATGTGTAATGGCACATTACAGTTAAACAGGAACTGCTGCAGTCGGCTATTCCCTGATATTAAGATTATTACTATTATATTATTTATTATTACTTCTCCATATATCACAGCACATGATTGGCCTAACTTAAAAAGTTGCACCAATGATTCTCGGTATCGGAACGATGGAGAATAAACATTCTGGACCCATGACTCTTTTATTATCACCAAATAGCCAAACATGACGGTTCCCCTTTGGCTTGTATAATGAAGGCGTAGGTGACAAATAAAAAGCTTAAACTAATAAGATGAGGACGATAAAGTGTTAAAGTGCCCAGAGTCCAGAGTACTGTAAACCCAATGCTGATGGGTGAAAATCACTCATCCCTCCTTAACACAGCGTTTTTCTTACGACGCAATAATCTAGCTTTGACTCTCCAAAGTGCAAATTGTTCAATAACACATCCAAGAGCCTCGGTCCTTCTGCCCGGGCGCTCTGTGAGGAATCAACGGCGCCGACTGGGGCTGACATAGTGGCAGGACACGCGCCTCACCTTTCCCAGGGTGGTGTACTCCACCGCGATCTCGCTGAAGAAGAAGTACACGTAGTTCCCGTACTCGATGGCGTGTAGGAAGTGGGGCTCTGGGGGGAGGAGGAGGGAGGTGTGGAGGACAGGAGAGGAGAATGTTCAACAGTGACACTGAGGCTGCGGCGCTGACGGCTGCTGATTTGTATTCCTCGCCACGCCGTGGAGTGGAAACACCCGGGGGAGACAGCGAGCTAGCAAGTCACCGCCCCCCCCCCCCCCCCCCCCCCCCCCTCCCCCCCTCCTCCCCGCTGCGGCTGCCCTCCCCCCCACTGCTAGCCACCCTCCACCCCTCTCCCCTCTCCCCCCCCCCCCCCCCCCCCCCCCACGGAGAACACAAAGGTTTCTGTTTGAAGAGGTAGGAATGAACTGAACTGTAGGGACAATGCGTTCTTGTCCTTGTGACTGAATACTTCCACAGGAAAAATACAAATAACACAAGAAAACTTTCCTTTCCGGGCACAACAAACAGCGATAAAGGAAGCCTTAGTTGATAAGGTTCAGCGGGTCAGCACAAAAAAAAGCACACCCCAGAAGAGGCAGTTTAAATAAGTAATACAGCTTGTCGGACCGCCTCACCTCTCAGCCACTTGGAGTCGTACTTGACGGTTCGCAGGACGGGCCTGCTCTCCCCCAGACTGCGATAGATCACCGCGTCGCTTGCCAGGAAGTCCGTCATGGTGCGCGAGTAGAAGTCGCCGCCTGGCAGGGCAGAAAGCAACCCATCAATCAAGACGCTGTTCACAGAAACTAAGACAACCCTGGGCAGGCTTATTTTTAACTCTCAGGTAACTTTCATTGCCCTTTAGAAGAAAGTGGAAGAGCACAGATGCGAACGTGACACCCTCTTGAAGCCCGCCCCTGTGTGTACTGAGAGTAAATGTCACAGGAACGTCAGCGGATCTGGGACGGCTTTTGAGGGTCCGTCTGTCGTACATCCCAGACTGTGATCCCACTGGCCACTAGAAACCAGGCCCAGATGCACTTGGTGAAGAAAGGACATATCTCCTAATCAGAGGAGATGGCTGCTGATCTTATTAGGAGAGGCTGACAATGTTCCAGACAATCGATTACCGTCCCATGAAACTATTGAACAAGTTGAGGTCTGCTGTCCTCTTCCAGTTTTGCATAACTCATCAGTGGTGGGGGCAGTACACACACACACACACACACACACACACACACACACACACACACACACACACACACACACACACACACACACACACACACACACACACACACACACACACACACACACTTTGATATAATCAAATTTAGTCTAGTCTAGTTTGCAGACATCTTACCCAAAACTATTTTGAGAATTATTTGAGATACTTGTCATTAATGAGGGCACCTTCTTTCGGGGATTCTTCGAGGTAGACTGCGGTCATTAGAGTTTGAACCCAGACCCTTCCAGCTGAACCAAAACCACCCTAACCACTTGTCTATCCGAGCCCACATCCGCTAACTTAAATACATACAATAAGCAAAACATAAGGAGGGAGATGTAGATGAGGCCCTGTGAGGGTCCTGAATCACCCTGGAGGACCTACCAGCGAACCAGGCCCACGTTTGACTGGCGGACTCGAAGGGCAGCGCGCCTGGCGCCCAGGCATCTCCTCCCCGTCCTGCTCCAGCGTGGCCATCTGAGGTCAGACAGGGGGAGACATTTACGAAGCCATATACCAAGAGATTTACGCAAAACGCCCGGCAACAAACGCTGAAATAAAAAACAAAAGCCCCACCCGTTGTAAACACAAGTCTCCTAAAAGCAATCATGGCCGTGTTTTACTGCGAGATGACGCGTGATCACCCGCTAGGTCACTGTCACGGCCCCCCCGAAAACTTTGGCCCGCCTCAAAACACACGCCGAGCACATTTTATGCTGTTGGGTTTACTGAAGAAGAAAAAAAATAAAAATATGCGTGCCGAATCAATCTCCCGGTAATGAAGGCCCACACATGAGTCATAAAGATTAGTTTATTTGATGTGTGATGTACGGCGGCTGTAAGAAAGGTTGTGGGCGAGGCCTGGATGGCCGGGCTGTCAGGTTGGCAAGGGACGAGATATCTGCTGCCCACAGATATTAAGCTGCTATTTTCTGACCTGCTGTTTAAAAAGGTTGTAAACCCCGGCTACAGCAAGAAAATCCCTTGTGTGTGTGTGTGTGTGTGTGTGTGTGTGTGTGTGTGTGTGTGTGTGTGTGTGTGTGTGTGTGCGTGCGTGTGCGATTGTAGGGACAAAGGGTGTGGTTTTAAGTAGGTGAGGTCGTCAGAATACTAAAGACAACTATAAAGATGTTCCCAGAGTTGAAAAACACATTATATTTAAAGCAGTTTCCAGGAAGCAAATCCTACTTAGTAGACCGGCACACTTAGTAGATGCCCAAAGACCTAGCGAAAAACGCTCAGAAGCAACAGATGTTACGTGCGCTTATGAATGTGGTTAGTCACAGTTCACTGCCATAACATAGCTTCTTTTAACCCTGTACTGACTAGGAGAGTCCAGCACGGGTCCTTATGTCCTAATGTACACAGTGGGCTCCTTCTAGAGCAGGAGTGTGCTGGCTGCAGCGAGACCGTGGAGGAGCATCGGTCAGGGCAGAGCTAGGCTGGATGTCCACTGGGGCGCTTTAAGTTCCCAGCCTCCTCTGTCACTGGCAGTAACACACACACACACACACACACACACACACACACACACACACACACACACACACACACACGCGTCACACACACACACACACACACACACACGTCACACACACACACACACACACACACATGCAGACATACAGTACATACACATACACATGCAATGTCAAGCACACACAGATGCACAGTCGAGCACACACACGCACCTAATGCACGCACACATGCCCAAGCAGACTGACAGACACAGACACACGCACACGCTCACACACACTATAACGGGAAAATATGAACAAATAAGTCATACATTTTGCAAAAACAACACGCGCACAGAGAAAATGGCCGTCGTCCAGGTTTCCTGGTCCCCTAAGGTTTTTTCCTATGGCCTTCCAGAGAGCGATTCCCCGTGATTTAACACATTTTGGCATTCCCGGACGTCCACTGAGCTAACCTGCGTGATTGGTTTCCAGACGGAAGCGCTTGGACCGCAATGGGGAAGGTGTTTACGGGAGGTGGGGCGGCTGGAGCACGTTGGAGCGCCATGCATGGAGTGGGGGGGGACAAGAGGCGTTGAAGTCGGTTCAACAGTAAATCAGCTCTTTAGTTTTCATTTGTGGTGGAAGTTTCACCGTGGAAATACATGATATATCTCTGT
This sequence comes from Gadus macrocephalus, assembly GCF_031168955.1. Taxonomy (NCBI): domain Eukaryota; kingdom Metazoa; phylum Chordata; class Actinopteri; order Gadiformes; family Gadidae; genus Gadus; species Gadus macrocephalus. The sequence goes on from NC_082392.1 coordinate 12,665,893, forward strand.
GTGTTCAGTTCTGTATGGAATCAACCGGAACGCTCTGCACAAACTTTGACCATCATATACGTAATTAAACTCTACATTTGAGTTATTTCAAATGTTAAAAGTGGGGGTGAAAGTGGAAAGTGAGTCGGAGTGGAATAATTACACTTCATCCCAGGCTGGGCATTTTTCAATCAAAACATTGGGGTGCATGGTGAGACATGCAAAACAATGCAAGCATGGCCACCGTTTATTTTCTGGTGTCTATTGAATGTTAATGCATCCGTCTAGACAATTATGCTATAAGGCGCTTAGCTAGGAATGTCCTGAATGCTTTCTCCAAGGTCACACTGCCATATCTAATAGAGCAATTTAGGTGTCCATAAAACTGACAATACATCACCAGTGTTAAGGACACATAACTAAAATACAGATCCTTTGCTCAATCACCTAGACTCTCTCTCTCTCTCTCTCTCTCTCTCTCTCTCTCTCTCTCTCTCTCTCCTCTCTCTCTCTCTCTCTCTCTCTCTCTCTCTCTCTCTCTCTCTCTCTCTCTCTCTCTCTCTCTCTCTCTCTCTCTCTCTCTCTCTCTCTCTCTCTCTCTCTCTCTCTCTCTCTCTCTCTCTCTCTCTCTCTCTCTCTCCTTTACGCACCACAAGAGAGCTTAAGTACTTTTTCACACAAAAGGCAATGGTGCTCATGGGAAATGTAGTGTTTATTCGTGGAAATACAAGCCCTTTCCCCAAAAGCACCCATACTGGGCCCCTACTTATAATGTATTCCCTGTTTTCCTGGAACCCCCTGTCAAGGGCCGCGTAATGGCTCCGGCCCCTCTCTCTACACACCAGCGACCTGACCTCCCTGTCCTGGGGGTCAGCGCTCTGGAACCAGCCTCTCCTAAAGTCAACTTTCAAACAGTTCCCCCGCCTCCCCCCTCCTCGCAGCATCGGCCCTATAATCCCTGCGCTGGTAGATTTATGCATTTGAGTCTTTCCCCCGTCTTTACCTCCCCCCTCGCTCTGTGTTCCACTGAGGGGCTGCTGTGAATCACTAACTTAAACTCTAAAACATGATGTCATCTGCGGGGGGTTTCGACCAGACTGAAACCCGTTTGGCTGAACTGTGGAAAGACGGGAGGCCCATAGGAGCCTTACCATCTCAGAGAGAGAGAGTTACAACAGCACTACCTCTGATCTGATGCACCAAGGATACTAGAGCATTTGTAAAGTTCAATGGTTTCCAAAGTGGGACATAAAATGAGTTAAATCCAAAGCGCGCAGTGAAAGCAGATTTATTGCATGTATTCTCGCAATAAAGGGGCAGGTAGGGGTTCTGTGTTTTGCTCAAGGACTATGGCCATTATGAGTAGAACCCAGAACCTTTTTGGCAGACGGTCAACCCCCCGGCCACAACACCGTCCTGCCAGATGAACCAGAACAACTCCACGGCTCCATTTGTATCATGTTCAGATGTTGATTCACCACACTGCGTTTCCACGGCAAAAGCGGGCGGCTGTTAGGACCGGTGTCGGCGCCGTACCGTGTTTATGAGCCCACTATCGGTGCCTTTCCTCGACAGACTCACTCTACACCTCTCCCTCTCATTATTCATCCCTACAGCAGACAGTAAACCACGGAGATAGGCTCCGAGTGGTTTGGTAGAATAAAAATCTCCTCCCCGTTCTCTCACACCCCGTCCCTCGCTCTCCCTCTGTAAATCCTCCATTCCAGTGCCAGACCCTCTCCTTCAGGCTCCTCTCCTCTAGTAGCTGTTTGGCACGGCCTGCCCCCCCCCAAGCTGGCTCTCTTTATTCATATTTCTCCTTCCCAAACGTCCCATACCTCAGTACACCATCTACCTTTCTGTTGACAGATTGTCCTCACTTTGTCGTATCCTTTCTTGCTGAGTGCACATGTTTTTCTGTCAACACCGAGCCTCTCATCTGCTTACACCAAACACCGATTATGGTACGAAACTCCTGCTTTCAAAATAGTGATGGCAGCTTTAAAAAAAGAAAAAAAAACATGCGTCTGTCTTCGAAGTGGCAGCGACAGGGCTGGTTAAGGAAAACTACTCAAACCCGTTAGTAGACTCAGACAGAGGCTTCTGATTCCCTGGCAGCACAGAACTTTGGCTAGAGTGTGACAATGGGTTTGATCCCGTCCATTTCCTGTAGGGCTCCTTGAGAATTTCCCATCTGGGTTCGGCAAAGTATGATCTCATGACTAACCCGTTCTTGCTCCGAAGTGCATCTGAATTTGTGTGTCTGTATCCGAGCTCACTTTAGATCTCTTGTCCTAGGCTCACACGGGAGCAGCAGGTACACCACACGCCATGTAACACCACACAGCCATGCCACACCGCCGTGCTCACCTTGTAGTTTCGGCAGGCGGGGTTGAAGGCGTTGGTACCGCAGGCGAACAGCGTCTCGTCGTTGCGTGGGACCAGGACTTTGATGTAGTTGTAGCATTCGTCCTGCAGGGAGTAAAGCAGCCCCGCATTACTGCTGTACATGGGGGACACCTGGCAACCCGGGCCACAACTACAGACAGCTAGGACTGATGTGAAGGTGTTGACGTCTTAACACAGTCCCATCTACACACGGCATGTTGAAAAGACAGGCACATAAACAGAACCCAAACTGAATGGCCTGCATGTGTGCACGCATGCACGTGGACACACACACGCACACAAACAGACAGACACACACACGAGCACGGGCGGACAGACGGACGGACGCACAGATACAGAGACACACACACACACACAACAGACTGGCACATAATGGCCAAAACAAAGAAAGTTTCACACAAACACACAACCACATACACTTCACCAGGAATAGCAAATTGGGCAAGATGAAAAGTTATGAATCTGTGGTGTGTGTGCGTGCGTGTGGTTGTTTGACTTGCAATTTATGTGTGTCTTTGTGTTATTATCAGTTGGTGGCAGGGGGTGGGATATGTGTGCACATCCATGCATGTGTGTGTCTTTGCGTGTTTGTGTGTGTATCTGTTCAGGGAATTCTAACTGTTGTTTTATTCATGAGGCTGTGGGACGGTGTGACGGTGTTTTTTGTACGTGTGTGTGTGTGTGTGTGTGTGTGTGTGTGTGTGTGTGTGTGTGTGTGTGTGTGCGAGAGAGTCTGTGCTTGTCTGTGCCTGTGTGTGTCTGTTATGCATGGCTTTCTGCTTATAGATGTGTCCGTCTTACGTGTGTAATTGTGTGTTTGCGTTGTGTGTTCGTAGTTGTCTTTGCGTTTGTGTGTGTGATTGAGTGTTTGTGTTTAATGTGCGGATGTTTATGCATGTCTCTGTGTGTGTAACCGTTTGTGTGTGTGTGTGTGTCTGTGTGTGTGTGCCTGTATATGCATCCTTCTGCAACGCATGGTGTGCGCATTTGTTTTCGTGCGTGAACGTATGTGTGCGTAATGCGCTCGTTTGTGTCGGCGTAGGCGCGTGCGTGTGTGTGTGTTCATGAGCGTGTGCGTGGCGGGGCTGCCACTCACGCTGTTCTTCCCCCGCACCGTGCACTTCTCCACATCCTTGGTCTTCCAAGTGAGCTCTGAAAGAGGGAACAGACACCAAGCCGTCAGCGGTGACGGGCCGGGCTCCCAGGACCACCCGGCTCTCGCTGTTCTCCAGCGCTCCAGTCCCATTAACAGACAGACTGCGCTGGAACTCTCATTAGCTTCAATATACCGTCCCGGGGTAAAGACGACAGACAGGACCCCACCGGTCAGAGATGTCGGGTGGGGGGGGGGGTGGGGGGGGGGGGGGGGGGCAGGGCGGGGCACCCAGCCAGAGGGGCGGTAGAACATGAAGTTATTACCGCTCGTCAACAAAGGAAAAAAAAAACAACAGAAGGAAAGCAAGGTGTCTTCCAGGTCCACCATAACCGCAGAGCACCAGGGTTAAACAACCTTGGGTGGTTGCTTTTGTACCGCGGCCAGCATGGTGATGTACGTCAACGTTAATTACATCCTATTATCCTCCCCGGTCCCCGGGCGGTGCGCTGGGCTCTCCACCTGGAGCCGCGCACGCGCCACACCGCCACGCACGTACGATGCTCATCTTCAAGATGTTTTTGTTTATCTTTATTTGGTAATATGTCTGATATGAACCCGCACACACACACGTACAGGCACACACACACACACTCACACACATATATGATCTTCAACGTAATTATAAATGACATTTTATCACGGTTACTGAGATAAGACCCCAATTTAGAGAGAACTCAATTGAAAATCCCATGGCAACTGTCTACGCATCTAGTGCCTTTGCCTCGGAAAAGGCACTTGGGTGTCACCAAAAAGAACATTGTTTGCGTGCGGAGCCAAGTAACCAATGTTAAGATGAGGTCAGTGTGCACGTGTGGAGTGCAGTCCGGGGGCAGCGGCTTGTTTCATAGCCGTTTGTGAGGATTAGGCTTCCCGGACACCTATTGTGTAACACTACTGTGTGTGGCACACTTAATATACAACAATGCTAAATATACTGCTCATAAACAACAAACCAAGAAAGTATCAGAAAGTTGGCGTGGGTCATAACCATGGGGATAATAACATGCCCCCTCGCTAAAACTCTACACCCAAAACTCAGTTTTTCCTGCTGACATAGTGGGTCACGCGCTCTTTAAATGAGGGATGAAGTAACATCTGGTCCAGCTCCACTTCAAGAGTCATCCCACTTTCAATTGGATTTCATCAGTGATCCTGCTGCTGCTCTATGACCCATGGTAAACTACACTACGCTATGCTACTAGCTATGCTGTGAGCAATGCTACACAATGTGCAATGCTAAGCTACACTATGAGCTACACTAAAAGCAACGTTAAGATACAAATTGAGTACTTCTAAGCTAAACCATACTATTAGCAACAGTTACATCCGCTGAACTACATTATGAGCCTCACCATTCTTTACTACGCCTCACTAAGAGCTACGCTTAGCTACACTGAGCTAACTCTTCATTGTCTTGCTTGGCCACCACCCATCAAAAACAGCTTACTTGACAACTTGGGTAACAGCAGGAACAAAACAACAGAAAACTGCCATTTTGGTTAGTTAACATAACCCTAGAGTCCACACCATCGCAGACAGACCATGATATTTGGTGGTCTGGAACCAGTACCCGAGGATCTCAAGTGCATGTATTCCACAAAGAGCAGGGCTGAAAATCAACATGAACTCTGGACAAATGCCCCCTCGAAATCTACAAAACTATCCATAAAACGTAAGCAGTGCCAGGTTTCTGGCGCTCTCAGGGCCCTGACGTGGCCTGAAGCTAGGAAAAGGCTGTGTTTTATAATAAGGGTCAGATCCACAAAATCTATCCAGCAGTGCAAAAATACTGTTCAAGCCAAACCCTGCTGGCTTCTGAAACCGACAGAGGGACACATCTAACACAGTGACTATAAAGCATTGCACTACTTACTCTTCATATTAGCATGCAATCTCTCGCTTTATAATCCATCCAGATAACCTTTTTGATCACACCCAGTGTGTTTATATCTTGCATTTCAAACCTTTTCGCACGTTGTATTGTCAGGAGTCTGTCCAGCTTGCGAACTGATATCCTTTGACGAGCAGCACGGGACCCACTCTGACTAGCGAATGAGTAGGAGGCACCAGAGGCAACAGTTGTTGTGGAGTCTTGGCTAATACCTTGAATCATTCAACGTTGAGGTGAGGCAGGAGAATGCAAATGACTCGTGGGAGGGGGTTCATTCTTTGAATGTTTGTTAAAACTTTCGATGAACCATGCATGATAATGAGCTTTCGGTATGCAAGAGAGGCTGCACATATTGTTAACACAAGTAAACTGAAGTATGATGCTCCAATCATGGGCGCTGCACCCTAGGAAAAATGCTTTCTTAGAATTCAAGGTTAGAATTCATGGCTGGAATTAGTATCCGGTCTTCACACCGTCCGGCTGTTATCGGATTAAACTGTGTTTCTAATGTATGCATGGTACATTTACACCGGCTGAAAAATGCGTTAATTTAGTTAAGGTTAAAAGATACAAACAGAAGCTTTCTCTCAGACCCTGGCAGAATTGGATCCTCGAGATTTAGAGTCTTAACTATCTGTAGTTACATCCGTAGTCATGGAGATGGAATCGGAGTGCCACTCAACTCAGGAGCTCCAGACTCTTAAAGACGGCGGGATGTGAAAGCATCTCGGGGGGTTGCAGTCCGCACAGTTACTGAAGCCTACCCAGCGAGCGATGACGCAGAGGAAGGTGAAAAATGACAAGTGCCCACATCGAGGTGGGATCCAGGGCGAGGGACAAGGGTGTGAGATGACGTAGCGGACGGGCGGCTCCATCACGCTCGGGTCACGTGCTAACGACCCCGCTCAGGCAGCTGGCACAGAGGGGCCGTGAGTGGGAGAGGAAAGGGGGGAGGAGGAGATTCAGTGTGCAGCGCCGGAACATCTCTTAAGTCCTCCCGCTGCATGTCTGACACACTGGAGCACTCATAATGACTCAAATAAATAATACATGCTCGCGCCTTTCATCCGGAGCCAAGGCGCTTTGCATGTCGGGGAGACACACACTCATCACGCAATCACACACGCGCACACACACACACACACACACACACACACGCATTGAACATCCATCGTAAACAATCCGGCAGAGGAGAGAGATGACGGTGCAACGCCGTCCTGTCGCCGGGGGAGCCTGGCCAGTCAACAAGTCAGAGAGTCGGATCGATGGCGGGGAACTCCTCGACACCTGAGCTGCGGCGGCGGCGGCGGCGGCGGCGTTGGCGGCGGGCTCGGGGGAGTGGACGGCTAAGTGTTGAAAGCTAATTCTAAACGCAAGTACACAAAAAGTCCCGGGCGCCTCGCAGGGCTCTTATTTAAGTGCAATCGTGTTTGACAAATTAGATTCAGACAGAAGCACGAGCAGCACTTCAGAAAGCCGGTGGAGCAGCGGGCTGGGTGCATTGGATATACGTCTGGAGAGAGATGCTTAATGCCTGAAGAAAGGAGGCAGGCAAACAGCATGGGGGGGGGGGAGAATAATGAGACATCAACATTTCGTCGAACATCTTGATCGTAGAAATGGATGTAGTGGAGAAGCTGATGAAAATTCCAGGGCATAAAATTATCTTCTAAAAGCAATGTGCCTTGAATTACAGTTCGCAGTGGCAAGAACATCCTTCTACCTAAGGTAGAAATATATCTTCATGAACGCCTCAAACGAGGACAACTCAGTTTTATTATGAGTAAGATCGCAATCCCCTTTGAAGCTCGGCAGGAAGGAAGGAAGCAGGGAAATAATTAGACTGAATTCGGGGTAATATATGAGAATTCACTCTGACCCATTTGTCGTCATGTAGCGGGTGAAAAAAACACCGGAGTGGATGAAATTAAACTCCTTAATCTTAAATGTAAGAACAAGTGTTTGGTTAGTCAAATGAGTGTGCGGGGATTGTGTTTCGGAGAACAGATGGGCTCGCACAAATCTTAGATAATATTTTTTTTTTTTTATGGTAAAAACACAACGTTCTGCTGCTTGTATAAATTTGACGGACTATCAAACCAAGCTGATAAAATATGAATATTTCCAACAAAACAAACCTTCAACAGAATAGTGGTGACATGAGCAGAAACAGATGAAACAAGCGGGCTGAATAGCAAACGGGCAGGAGTGGGCGCTTACCTGCATGGGGACGATCCGCTCAGAGGAGGCGGGCAGATTTATGGCAAACACGTGGTCCCTGGAAGCAAGTGAAACAAAATAAACATTAACATCCCTCTGCCTATACATTAGCCCCCCACGTCTTCTCCCACACATGGCCTCTCACACTAAGGTCTGACTCACTATTTATGCCGACAAAGTTTGGAGAGAGGTGTCCCAAGTTATGACGGACAAAAGAACAACGCCCGTTTTCCCAATACAATGACACAAGGTACCAATATGAGTCACGTTGCAGCGTGAGCCAAGCACTTTGTCACACCCAGTCGGGGGAAAATATTAAGTCCATAGCTAATTGTATGCAGCACTTGGCAGAGAAAGTGTTGTTGGCGTTTGGGTCAGGGCCAGCCTTGCAGCAGAACGTATTTTACCCAAACAAAGTGATCGGAGCGGGTTGGTCTGCCTACCTTTTTGAGGCAATTAACCTGTGACCTTCTTAGAGAATAGCTTGATGCAATTTAGATGAGAGGTGTGCTGGAGGAACGTGTGGAGCTCCTGCCAGCATTTAAATGGCGACTGCAGGGAGCTGGTAAACAAAACCAGATGCACCACCAGGAGGTGACTGGCAGGCAAAGCGTACAAACAGTACTCTTCTAAAAGCGCCTGTTAAGCTGTGCACTTTTAGCTGTTCTTGAAGTGGCATAAAGTAGAAAACTCTAAGAGATAGAAGGATAAATATTGGGGAATATACCTGCAACCTTTAACTATTAACGAGTATCTTTCAACGACAAATTCCTGTTTTTGTTTGGGTTGGGTTTGTAGTGGCAGACACCTCTCTCTGATTGAGATGAGATTGTAACCAGTTGGCTCACTCCATCAGCAGGAGCACCAGTGGTGTTGGTGATGGGGGGGAGGACGAGTGGAAGGCTGACCTGGCAGCGATGTAGAGCATGTGGTTGATCCTCAGCATCCTCTGGAAGTCCAGCCCTAGGCGCACGGTGTCGTTGTCCGACATGAGGCCCTGGAAGCTGGGGTACAGGTAGGAACCTGAGGGCAGGGAGAGGAGATGAACAGACAGATTAATGTTCTGCAACAACTTAAGGCATGATGCTCAGTCTGAATAAAACGATTGAAATGATTGTCAAAGCTCTGCTGACATGCTGGGATTTATAGCCGTTTTTTGATTCAGGTGAATATTTGTTTATTCAACGTGTCAAACTCGGGGAATGAAAATAAGTATCTAAGCAACAGAGGCCGTTCAATACTATTAGTCAGTTTGATTACATCCAAAGTAATTAGAAATAGGCCTGAATATTCCTGGTCAGTAATAATGTCTGCAAGAAAATGAAAATGACTAAACTCAAAAACTTGTAGAGACAGGGGCTTAAGAATCTCAAGAGCTAGAAAAAGAGATCTTCGGGTCACACAGCGTCACCTGAGTCAGCCCAAGCCTTGTCTGGGAACTCAGGCTAATATTGGCTCATGGGTGGGTAGAAAAATAACCAAATGTGTCCAAAGTTTCAAATAGAATTATGACATCACTAAAGGCATACCAATTTATACAATTAAATTCTCATATGCCACAGCGTTTCATAGTGAAGGAGACAGAACTGGGAAAGGATAAGGGAAATCAAAATTATTTAAGGAAAACAAAAACGACACATTTTTGCAGGAGGGACCCATGTTCAGTCATCTTGTTGTAATCTGTCCTGAATTTCGTGGTTAAATAAAACCCAAATGATATTAAAAGTACAAGAAATGTCTCAAGAGACAAGGGAGGCGAAAGACTGGCGGTGGATCAGAGGTTTCCTTGGAGAGGGCGGAGAGGATGATGCAATGGCAGAGGAGCCATGGGAGCGAAGGAGGAGCGCTGATTTAAGGCCTGCTCTCGGTTGCACCATGTCCAGCTCACTAGTCTTTCTTTAGCCATATACATTTTTGGGGAAAAAGGTCTCATCAAATTTCAAATAAGTAAATATCAGTGGTCCAACATGGTACTATTATCTCTTTTCCCCTCATTTTAAATCAGATTCTCCACAAGAGTCTGAGTATCAACAACTCAACAATAAACACACAGAAACGTAACGCACTTAAACTGTCTGAAGTGCGCAGACCATGGGTCAAACGCAACATCTGAAAATAATACGAACCAATATGCTCCCTTTTGTTATAGCACCTTTAACAACGTGCTTCACGCCAGAGCAGTACAGTAAAAAAGGGGTCACAGGACCTGAAACCCACATTCACGCCACACAAATAGATTAAAAGGAAATAAGTATTCCATAACAGCAAAACATAAGCTGCAGACACTGAGATCTGATGCTTCAGCCGGGGAGAAAATCAGACGGGCACACTACGTGCCACCAGACTGCCTGCCACCAGTCTGTCTGCCAGATCTAAGCTTCCCGGCTTAGTTGTTTAGAGTTTTATCTCAGAGAACTCAAGCAACTATTGAGCGGAAAAAACACTGCTGCATAAAGTTCCCTCCAGCCTACGCTTTGACCGGCGCCGCCGCTTCTGCTGAATTAGCAATTCTTCAGCAGATAAATATGTGGTAATCTGAAATCTTAAGGCTATCTCCACGGAGAGAGTCCGTTTCACCAGCCGCCTCGCTCGGCTCCACTGATTAAAGATTGAAAGTCGGAAAAAGACGGGCCGTGTTGGTGTACTTGGGGGCGGTTCTCATTGGAGCCGCTGGTGCTGGTGGTGTTTGTAAGGGTGGTGGTGGTGGTGGTGTGGTCAGCCTGAGTCGACTAAGCTGTGATGGCACAAGGGACGTCTTGTAATTACTAGTCAGAGCTTCAAGCTCTCACGGTGCTGCTACAGGGCATAACTTTCTCCCCATTGGACAAACAGTACCTAATAATATACTATTGATATATTATATATATATATTGATGCTCATTAAAGCCCCACAATGTTTAGTTCTGGTCGACACAAGGAAACAGTTAAAGTTCTGGTGGCCATAGTCCCTGAAATTTGCACCGTCATGATTGCTTTTGTACATTAAAAACCATTCATAACGATTAATTTTGATATAGGACATGATTTCAGTTCAAGCCATCTATCTAACATATTGATCTGCTCATATGGCATCGTATCACATCACCCAAGTAGGGCACGGTACTAGGATTTCACAGAGTGCTGGGTCAGACTCATCAGATAAGTTGATCCATTCACAACGCTCACTGTTTGGACTGCTTTGCCAGGCGTTATGCAATACTTGTTGACACTACGATGACATAACATTCAACTGTATTTTGAATGGTGTGCTGGGAACCAGCAGAGCAATGGTTCTAACCCTATAATGGGTAGCACACCTTTAGGTCGAGAACACACCGCCCACTGGAACAAGCAGAGAGCCATCTGGGGCTCAGCCTCTGCCTTTAAACCTAAAGTCACAGTGTGTGAGACGGAGCCCCTCTCTGTGAGCAGACAAGGGACGAGAAGAATTTAACCCAATAACGTTTTCTATCCACTCTGACTGGCTGTGCAACTGTGTGATGGTAGATAGCGTCTCTGGGCTGGCGTGAGGGGGAATGGTTCTGGGAGTTTCAACAGTGTGATTCTTATAAACAAAGAGAATGGTACTCGCCAGCATTTCTTTTTGTAGAATATATCAGTTACAGGATGGGATTTTACTGGCTACACTATTTAAATCACTACCAATCAGCATTGACTATAGATGTGTCCGGGTTATTTTAAGATAGGCACTGGTTTACATTAGTTTAAGCACCCTTATATTCTTCCTACTCGTCCTTATCATGCGTGACGTGGTCTCTCCCACCCGCTCTCTGATATGGGAGGGGTGATAATTAGCCATGGCACCATGATGTATTACCATATATAATGGGCGGGAGCGGGGAGCGTGGGGGCCTACTGCCGCCCTGTCACCTTCTGGAACCAGGGGTAACGAATGGCTCTCATTACACCTGGGCCAGGGCGCCACATATAGCACTATTAGCCTGGCTATTTCTGCTAATGGCCGCCTGGCTCCTCTTCCAGATAGATCAATTACAGCGCGCGGGTCACGCGCTCTCCACCACCTCTTAAACCAATCAGGGGTCAATGCATTGGCTGACCGGGACCCCAACTGGGGACCCGGTAGCCAGTGATTGGCTGCTGTAAGACAGTGTTTGTGCCATCCCGCCCAGATAAACCCTCCCCAAGGTTGCCTGATTGAAAGTGTACAAAGTGATTAAGGTCTCGAGGGAAGGTCTGATTCAAATATCAGTTCAGAGTGCGCTCTCTGAACTTTTACCGTATCATACTCAACGCAGTAAGATCCAACTGCTAGAAAGAAATATATAAATTGGCCTGGTTTCACCCAACCATTGCAGAACCCCCCCCCCCACCAGATAATCTCCATGGCAATTGAGGGTCAGAGACTTACTCTCCCGCCCGACGATGCTGATTGGCTCCAGGTCTTGAGGGAAGGGCGTGGCTCCGCAGGTGAGCCGGGGTGAGACGGCGAGGGCGAAGGTGAGCGCCAGGGCGGCGGTCAGGAGGGAGGGGGTCGCGGCACGCTGCTGCCTCATGATGGCGGGGAGGAGGACGGCGTGCTGGGAACTCACCAGGAACACATGGCCCACAGCAGAACAGCCCCCACCTGGGGGAGAGGAGAGAGCACAGAGGTTAGGCCTTTGCGAGCGCTAGAAGAGGACGGCTTGTGTACTGCTGGATGTTCTGCCCTATGGGCTGCCACTAAAATACATTTCGGTTTGATTGCATTTGATCTACAGTCTATTGATTGTCCTGAAGGATCGCAAAATGCTTTTATGTTTTCTCTCTAGTTCTCTTTATAAAATGATCTGAAACACAGAAAAATTACATATTTCAGTTGCTGAAAAGTATAAGCATTAAAAGGTTTGGAACATTACGAATAGCAATTATTTGATAATCAAATCATAATGAATTCATTTCTTGTCTGCTGGAAATCAATTAATCCACACATATATGGAGATATTTTGACTCAAATGTGTTTGCTTTGAACATAGAGGAATATTTACAACATTGTAAGGCATTAATTACAATGATATGCTGGAGTAATGAATGTTCGTAACAGCACACAAGGTAGCCTGCCTAGCTCTGATTAGCATGTAGTGCCTTATTTCAATGCAGCGATGTTATTGAGTGATGCTAGCTCTGTAAACAGACAGCAGACAGAAAGGGAGAGGAAAACACAGAAAGATAGTGAAGTGGAGAAAGAGAGAGGAGCGCGAGAAAAAAGAAGACTGATATAGAGAGAGGCAATCACAACAGGCTGCCAGTGAAGCCGGAAGGAAGGTGTAAACAGCAAAGGTAAGCCACAAGAGCCCAGCCACTGATACAGCTGTCTTACTAACTAACAACCTCTTGTCTTCCGCGGACGACCAGACAGAACCAGATGCCCTGCACTACCAAAGTCCACAGCTCACTCTGAACCCTGTCCTGAAAGAACCCTTTCAGATTGACTCAAACCCTGCCCTGATAGAACCCTTTCTAGATAGACTTAAAACATACCCTGATTGAAGCCTTTCTAGATAGACTTAAAACATACCCTGATTGAAGCCTTTCAGATAGACTTAAACCCTGCCTGTAGCCGCTTGTACAATTGTGGTATATTGTTGACGTGCATGGTGTATTTTCATTTCCCCCCCATCTGATTGTTAAGCCAGGGGACAGAGACAGCGACGGATGGACAGGTTGGCGATTAGCTGAAACATTGACACCGTTGACCTGTGTGTCCTGCAAAACACAACAACACCATACGCTCAGTGTCCTCCGCTTCTGCAAAGCCACACCGAGGTTTGGCTTCTCTTCCCCGTCGCAGGTTGACCTGGTTAAGCGAGATATAACCTGCCATGGATATTGATATGGGGCTGCTTCATTTATATTCCCCAGGGGATAAAGCTGCATTTAGTGACGAGGTGGAGCAGAGCGGCACGGCGCGATAAATGGAGCGGACGCCGTGATCCACGCTCCTGTTTGTACCGTGAGATATAACTGCCCGTAAGGCGCGCCAGCGGTGATGTACGACGACACTAGAACTGATGGATTAGGTTAATATGCCGCGTTTGTGTTTTTTTGCTGTGCTTACCTAAAAAGCGGCAGGGCTTCTTAGATGGGACAAAAAACATCCGATAAAAATCTCCCGAGAAAAGGGGGGAACGCCTGGAAAATCCATTGTGTCTCACAGCTTCGCTCACCGTCTCCGATGCCACGGGAGATTACAGAGTTTAAGAGTGTGATAACGACAAATTTGTTTTGATTGAGTGCAATATGGTTTATTTTCCTTGTAGATTAACTATATGCCAGCATCACCTGCTAGCATGCATATAAAAGAGCTGTAAACAATCCTCCATCCGTCACAAACACTGCACGGGGAGTAAACAATATGCAAACAGCCTGGCCTAAATCGTGCCTATATCGGAGCAAACATGCGCTGAGAGGAGGCAGAGGTCAGTTATTGACAAGCTGTGGGGTACTTAGCAAAAGGAACGTTGCCAAGAGCATGTGAAAATTAGTCACGCACAGTGAGCTAGCTAGCCGACCACAGATCGTGTGCAAGACATTGAAACAAACATCAGCTCATGTTCCCACAACAAGCAGGGCCAGAGGTTAAGAGAGCACAATATCTTCAGAAGCATTAGCACATCATTGATTCTTCACGTTCTTGTTGTTGTTGTTGTTGATTTTCCTCTCAAAACCGTAAAACATCCAAATTTGGCTTATGATCAATTGCAGGATTGATCTCCGTTTGTTTGGGCACGGATGCAGGAAGCATTCAAGAGTTTGAATCAGGGACCTTAGGATATAATCCAACACCTATTTCCATACCAACATGCAAGAGTTCATGGGATGCCTACTTGACAAACACATCGACTTCATAAGGACCAGTCCTCGATTGAACAATGCCTTCTGAATCATCGGTAAAACGTACAGGTCCTGGCTCTGGAGCTGTGTGATGGGTGAAATTAAAGGTTTATTAAATTATTAAATGTATTAATTAAATTGTTTCTGTAGGGGCTGTACTTCTAAGTCTGTGCTGCATGGGAATGGGAATGGGGGGGGGGGGGGAGGAGGGAGATGTTGTGACGTTCTGCCAGCTCCCAGAGGGGAGCCAGTTGAAAGGGAGCCGTCAGCATGAGGATGAAGGCTGGGTGACGTCGACGTAGGAAAAAAGGAGACCTAAATATAAATATAAGATGCAGTCACACACTGCATGACGTCTGCTGCTTTAAGGCAGAAGCGTCGCTTTTTCATTACATGTTTAGCGCGAGATTGACGTGTTTCAGGCAAAACAGGAATATAACATGAATGAAAGTCGAAGATCTAACAGGAGATTTGAGAAAGACTATCAGGGAATGTGTTCCCCAGGTCTTTCAACAATCACCAGCTCAAAAGAACCAAAATACCCACCGTAAGTAGTTTATCAGCGCTGGGACTTCGCGAGCACACAGTACTGCGAGAAATGGCTTTATAAAAGCCTTTAGAGGTGAACCATCCAAGCGCGCAGCATGTGAAATCTCAGATGTGCTCTCAGAAGTCCACACTCCGTCGAGGCAGCGGTTCTCTATTAGCGAAGCCCTAACCTGTGTCTGCGTTTGGTTCAAAGGAACACCATTCATGTCCTGCAACCCATACCGGCTGCCGCCCGACGCTCCTTGACGGCTGGACCGCTAAATGACTTTGCGCCGTCACAAACATGCCACACCCTGGCATCTTAAACACACAGCGATGCAGCTCCCTCCGGGAATGCGGATCTTGTGATTGGTTCTTAATCTAACCCCGGCACTGACTCTAATCAGTTAATTGACCTTCCTGCATGGCATTGAGGGGTCTGATGGGCTGACAGCTGTCGAAGGAACATAAGCCTGTGTGCCGCTCGCTTATCCTGTACCACCACCTCTCTCTCTCTCTCTCTCTCTCTCTCTCTCTCTCTCTCTCTCTCTCTCTCTCTCTCTCTCTCTCTTCTCCCCCCCCCCCCCCCCCCCCCCCCCCCCCCCCCTGTACCGCCTCCCTTGCCCCCTGTCCCGGGTTCTGTATGTTTGGAACGAGGGTGGGGCGGGGCGGTACTCCGAACACTTTTGTATTTAATGACGTGGACCGGGTAAGTCTACTGGGATACAGCGGGCTCCTCTGCGCAGGGTGGCTGGGGAACACGCGATTGATTAAGGTACATTCACTTTGATTAGCCGACGGCAGTCTTTTGTATGATAAGACGTCAACCCCGAGTGTCCTTGTTCATGAAAGACTCCCCCCCCCCCCACCCCCCTGAGGTAGTGCCACAGCGCAAATAAGACAATGAGGAAATAAACGTACCACTGCGAGAAATACGTCTTGTCGTATGAGGCCATCGTCTCATCCATAGGAAACAATTGGGAGCCCGATCGTAGATACATTCTCCCTCGTAAACTTTTATGTCATTGTGCTTCATTTGGCTGGGGACCACTGCTCCATACAGAGAAAAAAAATGATACAATTAAAATCCTGAATGCCAATTTTATCCTCAATCAACTGCGATGCTAGTGAAGCATCTGTCGGCTCTGGGGACATATTTCCTGCCACCTGCCGTCGGCAAAGAAAAACACAGCGCAAAAACCTATTTCACCGCAAACCTTGCTAGTGTTTTAGGGCCAAGCAGGTGGTTTCAGAGAACCGAGTTGGATCAGAGTAATTTTAGACAGTGAGGGAGTGAAATGCACCTCTGATCCAATCATTCTTCTGTGTGCTCAGGATATGTGATCTGCTTGGCTCCTGGCGAAGTAGAAGGTCCCACCCACCACTCTCCCATTATACTCATGGTGTATATTTATATAAGCCCATATCAACTCCATGGTCTCCTCTATCACTTTGAAAGCGATTAGCCACATTACCCTCTGCTCTCGACAGACCATTAGCTGTTAGCTTTCTCGGCCGGGCTCCATCAAATTGTTATGGCGATCGCGGTGTCCTCATATTTTTATGGATGAGGTGTGTCTTTACAGAAAATGGCAAGCAGTTCACCGTTCTCCCTTAAGCTCCTGCTAGTATGACATGTCGTACTATTGACATTTCCCGTACGCGCCCGTGACCTACTGAAAACCTTCTGAATACGTTGACTATTCTGCATAGCAGCAACACAGTGACGACAGCACTTTTGTGTGTTTAGCAACATAACTCATGCTGAGTAACAATGAAAACCTCTCGGAATCCATTGAAAACTAAATGATTCACTTCCGTCTCTAAAAGTTCTTTCAAGTAAGAAAATGATTCAATAATAACTGAGGTTCACAATGACATTACACTACTTTTACCTTAAAACACATTGGCCTGTCCAAAACAATTCCATGGGACCTTGATTTGAGGCAGGGGGAAAAACAACCCCATGATGTGAATGGAGCTCGGCAGCACAATAGCGCTGGTTGTCCAGGCAGGGTCTAGTAGTCCATATCAGGCCGTGTTCTCAATGATCCATCCAGGGGCCAGTATCTGCCCACAGTCTCATGACTCGAGTCACATGCTGCTCCATCAAGCCCACAGCCCTGGACGTTCATGAACATCACATCTGCCCTCCGAGCGTTTCAGAAGAACACCTACGTTTTCCAAGGAGCTTCCCCCCCGCGGCACATGTTGTGTATTCATTGGAAGCTATCGGAAGTTTCAGAGTAACTGTGGAACATACGTGTTAAAGGACTCATCTCCCTAGAACCCCCCCCCCCCCCCCCGCCCCCCTGGGGGACGTCGGTGGTCCCTGAGTGACCCCCTCAGACTGGGGAATCTCCACTAATTGGATTTCCAATGGCTAACCAGGCCGACGTCGTCTGGGAAATTGGAATTGGGATCAGAGATCATTGGGTAATAATTGGGAAGAGGCCCCCACAGGATATAGGGAAGATTTCGCCGGGCTTGTTCTCAGAAGGGAGTCTTGTGCTGCTGCAAATGAGTTCATCCTTCTGTAGTCAAAGAGAGCAGCCAATTAGGGGGGTCTGTGGAGAGTGCTTCCACGAGATGACTGTTGGTCACCGGGAACACTCGCCTGCAGGCTTTCCACCGCCATGTTTTTATAGCTGATAGAGGTACAGATTGGTAAGGTCAGACCACTCCACTCTCAGTTCACAATCTGATATCAGTGGGCTTAGCAATAAGGCTTATTTTTTTCTTGCCTTTGTAAAAAAAAGAGCTTCATTCAAAAGTTATTGCCAACAGCAAGATTGAATGGCCAAATAAGGTTTAGAACCTGTAAGGGCAATACGCTGAATATTTTTCTCCAACATAGTTAATTTAACTGATTAGTGGGATGCCATTCTAAGGTGTTTGACCCCCAAGTGAAAGGATCTGAGTTTGATTCCCATGTCCCCAGCCTGCCTGTCGGCGTCCTTGATCAAGAACCTCCACTAAACTCAAAGCAGGATGAATAAATAATAAATTATAAAGCTATTAAATGTAAGTATATCATGGAGCAAGGATATAATTAAATGTCACCGCGTTAGGAAAGTCGACCGTAGGGTTCAGAGCTGTTTCAGACGGTTGTCTCTTCACTTTCCCGTCGGCCTGACAAGATCTGAGAAATTAAATGTCATCTGTCTTCATGACGCCAAGGTAGAAGGAGAAGAACATGTCAGGGAGCGGAGCCGGAAACTCGGGGAGGATCCTGAGTGCCAAAAACAAAAGGGGCTCCTGGGGGACATTGTGACAACATTTGAATCCATTAGCATCTGGGGTCATAGACGAGTAAAGTGAGGCTCCGTGTCTCATAGCAGGAGGAGAAAATCAATGGTCCCAGCAGTCTCTTAGTCCTGAGATTAGTATGTCAGACGACTAGTGTCAGTATAAAGAAGTCTCATTCTGCCCCTTTTTTTTGCTTGATGCGAGGAGAGGGCAGGGTGGCGTTGGGGGAATAAAATGTCGTCAATGAAATGTCAGGAGAGGTTAGGACCTCCCCTTGTCCCCCATGCCACTCATGCTGCTCCCAGGGGGGGGGGGGGCACTGCTCACTTCTCATTGGCCCAACAAGTAGAGACAAAGTGAAGTGGTCCCACTCAGGCTAACCCCCCCCAGTATCAGACTGCCCTACTGAACCTTGGTGGAGGACCTCCCAGGGTCTCACCTTCATGCGAGTAGCACCCAAGTTGAACAAGAGTCAACAAGATGGGAGGGAAAAAGGCTCTCTGCGCTGCACTGATACCATACACTTAACTTCCTCAGCCGAAGAGGGTCAGAGATGTCTGCTGAAAAGAGCGCCCTGTATACCAACAAGAGCCAAGTGTGGTGAATGAACACCTGCTGTGGATTTGGGTGTCCGTGCGTGTGCCTGGGTGCCATGGTTGTAAGAAGGCTGGCCGCCCCACTGCCACGGGGGCAGAGTTTGGGAGTCGTCACAATTAAAAAGGGTAAAATGTAAGATGTTGGCAACGGTCTAAATTGGTTGGGCAAATCGATGTGGAGAAAACGCTGCAGGGGTCATCGATCGTCTTTCTGTCTTCTTGAGGAGTAAAAAAAGCAGCAGACGGCCGTCAGTGGGAGAGGGATCACTCATACGCTAATGGTGTCCTCTCCATTTGTCTGCCAGGAGTTAATTATTCATTTTCATCTTCAGAAGAGGGCCCATAACTCAGGTTAAAACCCTGCCCATCCCCCCATGGTTCAATCAAGGTCAACTTTCAAGCCCAAGGGTGTCTTTCTCTTAGCTAGTCCGTGCAACGAGTTTCACCCTGGGTCACCGCAATCAAACTCACGTTGAACAAAGAAAAATGATCCAACAATCCCGTTGTTATTACGACAGTCATTAGCATAATGGCCTCTTCCACGGACACGACACAGTCCAACTTTTTGGTGCCATTATCCTGCTTATCAATAATTCAGATTATTGACAAACACTACCTGGACCCTGTATTGACAGAAACCCAACCACTGGTAACCCCCGCAAGGCCACCATAACTGGATACCCCCCCGGGGTTACCTGTGGGAGACGCCACGCAAGGGCGGGAAAGCAGAGAGCCTCTTGGTGTTGGTGTCGTCTGTGTTTGGGAGAGAGTGGAAGAGGGAGGGAGAGAGAGAGAGAGGGAGGGAGAGAGGGGCGAAAAATAATGAAAGCCAAAAAGAAAGAAACTAAGAAAAAAAACGAAAGAAGCAAACAAAGAAAGAAACCCCAAAACAAAAGCAAAGAAACAAAGAGAGGGAGCGACAAAGCGTCTGTGTTGGTCTTGTGATTCTATTTATACCTATCTATTTCAGGGGCTTCGAGCCAGACGCCAGCGGGAGCCAAAGTCATCCAATGCCCCGGCCGACCGATATCGACTGAACACGGATCCCTCAGGGTTCGTCAGTGGCGGCTGGGAAAGTGCTCGGCTCTCCTAATATTAGAAATGCTCAAGGATCACCCAAGGAACTAAACCAAGCAGTCCCAGAGCCACAAATGAACACAAACAATTCCACTGTCTTGCATGAAATTATTTCACCGTGGCTTTATAATAATCTGTACAAGCCCTGTAATAAAATCAGGAAGGGGAGCGGGGATTGGCATTAGTACATTGCACTTATACTGTACAATTCTAATTGCGTTATTATGGACCCACTGTTGGAAACTCAGGACTTTGCCCTCTCTCTGCAGCCTTACAATACACACCACAAGTTGCTGCAGTAGCTACATGCCACAATGTACAGCCATTAATGCCATAGCTCTGTGTGATAGACGTGTCGGCTGAAACGGTCAGGGAGACAATGCCAATCCCATTTACATCCGCTATTCAGGTTTAACACCCTTTTTGAAACATTTAAGGTGTAGCTGCAACCCAGAAAATGATGATTGGATTCTAACTCCTCTTTGTGAAACTCTTAATTAGAAATGGTTTGATAGGTCAGTTACCCAAAATGATGATGTATATCACTTGTTTTGCATACACAGACCCGTTTCCTCTTTTATTTGACCCAGGAACAATGTCAGCTTGATTTTCTCGAGGCCGCCCAATCATAGTGATCCTCAAAAAGTCTGCAGTCCCTGTCTTCCCTCGAGCCATAACTGATTTGATAATTGGGACAACAATTGCACATAATGATAACAATTTTATACGGTCACTTTGAATGCAATTAAGGGGGACCAGATTGTCATCTTCAAGGTTTTAAAAAGGGATGCCACATTTAGATATATTATTAATGAAACAAATCATTTCAAGTAAGTTTAAGGGGTAATTTAAAAGCTAAACAACACTACCACCCACACACTCACCCCTCTCACACTCGGAGCGGCGCAACCGAAAACAGCAGAGGCAAGGGGAGCGGGGGTTTTGCCAACACCTGCTGATTAGATTTGCCGGGTAGCTTGTGTAGGTGAAAGCCGGCCCCGCCGCAGACCTATCTAATCATGCCACTGTGATTGGGGCCCGGCCGATGGGTTTCTAGGGGGGGCCTGCGCTCGCTAAGACAGCGGTCAGCTGCCGGGGCAGAATAAGACAGCAGCCGCCCTAAAATAAACCCTGGGCGCCGGGAGAGGGAGATAAAAGCCCAACTCAAAGCATCCCCACGTGGCCCGGCTAACTGGAAGAGCCACGCCGATTAAACGGCCCTGTTTGGTTCCGTGCGAGGCGGGTTAACCGCTGCGGTCGGACGTTAATAATGATATTCATCGCCGCTGCCAGAGAATGTGTGCGAGTACTCGCCCCGTAATCTTATCTGTGCCGTACAAGAGTACAATACAGTTGAATAAACGTATTGACCAGAAGTAGAAGGCACACTTTTGTGCTCCACACTGAGGGGGCACCAAGTCAAGAGTCAAATGAAAGGCAAAAAAACGGTGTTTCTAGAACAGCTATTCAGAACATTCTTCTCCCACAGTAAGACAATTATAGAAACACACACACAAACACCCATATAGACCCACATACACACAAAAACACACACATACACGCACGCAACAAATAAACAAATACGCAGACACACAAGCGGAGACAATTGCAACAGATTATTTTTATTAGAATAATAATAAGCATTTTTATCCTGCCATTGTTAAATAACCGGCCTGACTCCTGGTCAGTGTATGGAGAAAGTGTCCTCAGAGGCTCCTCCAGCTCGCAAAAAAAAGCCCCACTGTTTTGTCCTCCAGTCCCCTAAGGAAGCCTCAGCTGTAGGGCTTTGGTGCGGAGGTGGTGGGGGGGGGGGGGGGGGGGTGGTGGTGGAGGGCCGTGTTAGGGGGATGACACTGAGGGAGGGAGATCCATATAATAAGAGGAGCTCTTTTGATCTCCAGATTCACCCCCCCTCCGGAACCAATTAGCCCTCTGAACTGTAAGCACTTCAAATTCTTCCATTTCTCAGTTGTTGAAAGACCGCCACCATGAATTATCAATCCTGTAGGACTTTGGTTCCTTTTCAGATATGATGAAACCAAGCAGGGAGATTTCTTTTGCATTATTCTTCCATTATTGGCGTGTAGGAAATTCACAAAAGGAGTGAGATATGCAACACCCTGGGATAATTGTATTATTTTTTCTACACTCCTGCTCACTGCTCACTTTGTGAAATGAAAAGAAAAAATATTTCGCTGGTTTAATGGAGAGTTGTTTAGTGTTAACTAAAGCGTAACTAACAATTGCGAGTGTGAGACCGAAGGGCTCCATCTGTTTGTTTCACCCTGGGAGACGCAACGGGCTCGGGGACCAACAAGAGGCAGATAAATCGCCACAGAAGCTCTGCTTCTTCCATTTTCATCCTTTTTTTTTTTTCATTTTCTTCTGTCAACACAATCACACAACTGCCATCAGGCACATCTATCCGGGCACGCGATCTCCATGAGACAATGAGGAGAATGGAGGAGACAGATGGAACATTCCCAAGTACATTTGCCGCATTTGCGGCAAACCCTGAGAATAAAACTGAAAAAGGGGCTTTTATAAGTAAGTGACTATTTTATTTTTTTCTTTCCTGCTCTTTCTCGCAAGCCATACGGTGACTGTAGATGGGGAGCGATATAAATCATGTTTACAAGCGTGGCTTTCAGGAAGGTGGGGGACGGGGGGATCTGGGGGAGCACCCCTTCTGAAGATAATAGCATCATCACAACCCGTGCATTCTCGCTGTTCCCGGCTAGATTAAACGCTTCATCATTCTTTGCCGGACCACCATCGTTTCCACGGATTCTCTACGTCCAGACTGTCAGGCCACGTCTTCTGAAACCATAGTTCACTACGCCCAACGACTTCTTCCCCCGCCATCCCCCGTATCCCCGCGGGCACAGAGATCCCGCTTTACAGACGTGGGCGAGCAGGGTTATCAGGGCAACGCTGCCTTCCAGGGCGGCCTCCTTCCCTCCCCCGCCTGGAGCCTCTGCTGATCTCACCATCATTACCGCCCGTCTCCCTCTGATGACATCACCCAGACACATTAAAAGGGCCCGGAGGCGCGTCGTTTATGTCATATTACTGCCGTGCCATCCATCTCACCTCCAGCCCCCACAGCCCCGCCCCCCACTCCCCCCACCCCGCATACACCAGTCTGCAGCCGCGGGCGGGTCCTTGTACCATACAGAACCTTGCACCTCGGCCCCTTCCTCGTCTGCCTGGGGCCATGTCGTGTCCGACTTGAGCAGCGTTAAAATCTACCTGGTCGGACAGAGGTGCCCCCCCCCCCTCCAGGACACAGCGCAAATGTGATGGAGAAAGGCATGGGAGTGGAACTGAGGAGGAGGAGGAGGAGGAGGAGGAGGAGGAGGAGGAGGAGGAGGAGGAGGAGGATGTGACGGCGTCTTGCGGCTCGCTGGTCTGGAATCGGCCAGACAATCAATTCCAGCACTCAGTGACGGACTGTCAGCTCCACCATCAACAACCATAAACATCACGCGCCGCTTTTAAGAGGCCCAGCGGTGACACCGGACAAACATACCATCATTACCGTGAAAGTCACACGGATAACACCGCTGTGGCCCAGGCTGTACGCACCGTGAACTAAATTCATTTCAAGCCGGCAAACTTCAATTCACAGAAAGAGGTCTCCTGACATTAACCGTGGAACATTGAGTTTCTATGGAAACCCCCACACCCGGGCGGGCCCATCCGGCGTCCTCTCTCTCTCTCCTGAGGACGCGGAGGACTCCTTGATCGCCCTTCAGACGGTGGGAGGGGGGGGGGGGGGGGGGACTTTCCCCGCCTCTGTGCGGCCCGAGACGGACTCAACTCTGGAGGTTTTCATTTGTTCCTCTCCCAGGCCTCTAATGGGTCTGAGCAGCGAGGCAGAGGCCAGGTCATGGAGGAGATAGTGGAGAGATCCGCTGGCACCTGGAGGAGGATAAGCTCCCAGCAGCGGGCTCATCCGAGGCCGCACCGAGGGGCCTCTAATTGGGGCTCAAATGAGGTTTAGCTCCTTCGACCCTGCAGCATCAGGGGTGCACCAAGGGCAGGATTATGAAGACTAATAATTAAGGGAATCGCCTCCTCTGTGTGGCGTTCCATGGTAACATGAACGCTTTCATCATTTAATTGTGGTTTCTTTGGGTCTTCTCTGTGTGCTATAATTGTGGAGCATGAAATGAAAAGTGATTATATTTGGGACTTTAATAATGTTATAAGATTAATATAGGGGAAGGAATAGCAAGTGTAGAGGTTAGGTTTGACGCCCAGCCAGTATTGGATTTAAACTCCAAGGTCTGCAGTCTACCTGGAATGCAGACCTTCCTCTCTGAGTGAGAGGCCTAACCCCCTCCCTCCTCCTGAATGACGGGCCTCTTAATTCACTGCAAAACACTCTGAATAAAAAGTGTCCAATAAATAACCGGCCTCAACAGGAAATAGGATTTGGGGTTTAGCGCCAGGTATGGTTAAATCAATTCCCCTGTCACTCACCAACCTCTGCACTCATCAAACTAAGGTAGAGCAAAAACGGAATAGCCGAAGACAATCCTCTCATCCTCAGCAGGCCCAACTTACTGTACAAACCCCCTGGTGTATATCCTGCTCCCTGTGTTCAGCGTTCTCCTGACAGCCCCTCATCCTCTGGATGTTCAGGTTAAGAGCCTTTGTGGGAAGACTTCACACATCCTCCCAGTCCCACAGAACAACAGCAGCCACAGAAGAAACACACGTCGTCGGAAGATCAAAGCTGCCACGGCCGCGATCCTGGGTTGCTGCGCTCCCCCCGCCTGCATTCAAGGTGCTGCTTCTCCTTCTTCTTCATCCCGTCCATGGTGAAACCCAGAGCAGCACAAAGGGAATGAGACGGAGCGCAGGGAGACGGGACACGTCCATCCCACGCGGAGAGAGCGGCGGACAGCATGGAAGAGTGAACCAGTCTTTCATCTCTCAGGGAAGACAGGTAACGGCTGAGAGAGGGCGATCACCTGGTTAAACAATACCTTTCTGATTACTCCCTCTCCAGTCAACCCTTGAATAAGTCCAAGCACTCAATAATGATAATAATAATACTAATAATAATAAGGGGCTGGCCGGAGCCACCAAATAACTCATCCATAAAGGGGGGTGGGAGATAGCAGGGCAAGCGCGCCGCTGGTGTCATTAAGCGTGAGTGCGTGATAAATGCACCCTGCTTGTCGGATTTGAGATTCTCATTAGTCTGTGTTCAGGAGGGGACCGGGGCCCATTACTCTTATGGTTCGCAATACGACATGAGGCCAAGTGTGTCTGTTTACAAGAGGGAGAGAGTGAGCTAAGGAGAGAGATGCAGAAGAGATCATGGTGTATGTGTGTGTGTGGGGGGGGGGGGAGAGAGAGAGAGAGAGAGAGAGAGAGAGAGAGAGAGAGAGAGAGAGAGAGAGAGAGAGAGAGAGAGAGAGAGAGAGAGAGAGAGAGACCGTTAAACTTCTATACTCATTCATGTCATAAGTCATATTTTCCTGGTTAAATTCTTGGTCCAACTCGTGGATTAATAGCTTAACTACACCCTCCCGCGTCCCATCCCTAGACAGCCTGTCAGAGTTACCCCCAGTGTATAGTGCTGCAGACGGTCTGGGCAGGACAGTCTGCTCCAATCAATACCCATCATGCCTTGCTGCAAGCCTCCACACCCACAGCCACCTGTCTTTACCAACCACTATATCCGCCACATCGGAGTGACACACACACACACACACACACACACACACACACACACACACACACACACACACACACACACACACACACACACACACACACACACACACACACACACACACACACGCAGACACACACCGGATGAACACACACGCACAAACACATGGACACGAACAAACACACACACACAGATACACAAACTGCAAGAAGTCTCATTCTGGCCCAATCTGACACTTTAATTAATCTCATGTTGATGACGGTTTTCAAACTCCCCCCGGCCCCCACCTCGCCTTATCACACTCATACACACACACACACACACACACACACACACACACACACACACACACACACACACACACACACACACACACACACACACACACACACACACACACACACACACACACACACAGAAACAGACACAGACACACACACACACACACACACATGACACCTATTAATAAATCCTCTCTTGCTCCGTCTCTTTGACCTTGGTTCCGACTCTCTCAGTGCTTGGTTCTCATTACGACTGGTCAGGGTCGGAGAAGTGTTTCACACAGGTTTGTATAATTATTTAACAGGGTTCAATAATACTATTCCGGGGAAATGTGTGGGGTGTGTGTGTGTCTGTGTGTGAGTGTGTGTGTGTGGGAGTGTGTGTGTGTTTCAGAGACAACAGAAGTCGTCTCAGTACGATTCGAAGTACCCTTCAAAAGTTTGATTTAAGCTGGCAACATTCATGGTTCCTGGTTCTATAGAAATACCGATGTAAGTCATGTAGCAATTGTTCTACTGTCTGTCATTTGGCAACTGTTGTAACAAGGAGGAAAAAAACATGATAATATACTGTCCTAATGCATGTATTGAGCTTCAACGACTCCAATTGTGACACCATTTTGAATAACTCACAACGCCACAACTACTAAGCCAAATAAACAGTTCTCCAGAAGCTCTGGTGCAGGACATGATTGACAAAATGCTGTGACTTCTGAATGTGAGAAAAAGTATGATCACACCATAATGACATTTGAAAATCTAATAACACACCCAGGCTTTTTTTTCGAATCATTCCTTTTTGAGGTACATTTTCACACTTTCACTTTGATGGACTTGTTTTCTAACGCACCGTGACATCTCAACATGAGCATTAAATGATTTAAAAACCCTCAGGTGGGTTGTTGTTCAGTACAGCCATCCTCTAAATCCATGACACACACACACACACACACACACACACACACACACACACACACACACACACACACACACACACACACACACACACACACACACACACACACACACACACACACACACACACACACTGCAAGTATCCCGTCATGGCTGCCTTCAATTCAACAGTCCTTGGTAAAATGAAGCAGATTACCGCCCGCTTAAGAGGAGCCAAGAAGAAGCACTAAAAAAATTGTGGGAGGAAGAACAGTTGCTCCTCATCATTTGTGTTTGCTTACATGGCTGTTTGACACGGCAGCCTAGCATGAACTGCTGACCTGTAAACACCGTCCCCAGCCAACGAGTACAAACTCATGATGAACGTTTTCTTCGTGATTTGCTTTCCCCGCCCCCCAACTCCTATTTCGAAAAAGTGCATGCGTTGACACTTAAATCCAAATCAAAACACACTTAATTTCCTAAAGGATTTACCAAAATAGCGATATTTACTCCCTGGGCAAGAAATGTGGGTAAAGTTAAACAAAAAATCTAACTTGGGAAAGCATTGTCAAAGCTATAAATCTGTGGATGTGTTAAGGCTGGGAGATGGTGAGGATTAAACCAAGCTGGCTGGTGTCTTGAATATGCCCCTGGTAAGCTCAACTCTGTAAGAGATATTCTGGTACAGTATGGCCATGCAGGTGTGTTTGAATCCTGTGTGTTTTTCTATGGACTATGTGAATCAGGTGGGGGCCTAACTAGGCCATTTCCACAAGTGGTTCGAAGCCGCAAAAGAGTGAAAGCATGAGAAAGAGACGGGGAGATAAGTTAATTATATAACAGAGCTATTCTGGTCAAGTCATTATCCACAGAATATCCATTGGCCAGCTTCCTCACTGTTCGACCACAGTATTCTGCGTCACATCCTCCCTGTTTGAATTAGCTTGCAGGAAGGTCGCCATGTCATTCTATTACAGTAAGTAAACATCCTCCCCTCTTGCTGTGTGGAGCGGTTGCAGGCACACAGTTTAATTTGAATATGAACTGAGGACCAGTTCACAAATTACACTGCGTGCCTGGAACAGCTTTTTTAGTCACTGAGGGAGACACAAAATGTGTTGTTGAAGTTGTTCTGCTGAGGATGGTGCTGGATAGTGTTTTGGCAAAGCGTTCACGCTAGGACCCCCTTGAGCAAGATGCCCTAACCTCTACTCCTGTATGACAAGCGTCTGAAATTCAAATCAGTTGGGATAACAGCGTCTGCTTAATGAACCACAAACTCCAAGCTACAAACGCAAGAGGCTGCTTTGGCATGCAACAAAATGTTAAGGCTAAAATAACAGATCTGTTTTATTTAGTAATCATAGCATGAAGAACAATCTAAGTAAAACAAGAAACTAATCCTGTCAAGACGTCTTGAGACAAATTCAAGCTCAGCATACAATCCCAGCGAGGAGAAAACCAATTAAAAAATTCTGGCAGCATTGGATTGTTCAGTTACTGCTTTGCCTTTTATCATACACAAAATATCCCAAAATGGCAACATTCTGGAAAGAGTGGTTTGTCCACGGAGATCTTCCTTAATCTTCTCCAAATTCATTTGAGATGCTTTTTGGTGATCCCCTACCACAGATGTCCTTTCCTTGTGTGGTTAAGCTCAGCCATATGCTCCTGCCACCACGGTGACACAGAGATTCTTTAATCATCGCTCTCGATGACGGAGCGTATTTCTAGCCTTTAAGCCCCAAGGACTAGAGCTTCGCCTGAGCTGAACTGGCCCCGCACTATCTCAGCCATTTAGTTGCAGTCCTACCCCTGAGAAAGGCTCAACTGTACTGCTGTCTTCGAGAAGATAAATAGAAATATTAAAAAATAAAGTTCACTTCATAACTGTGGGACTTCCTAATCCCGACTTTTTTCCTTTTAAAGCTGGCCGGCCACTGATAGTGTCTACAAGATTATTCCCCTATCTTGTCTGCCATTGTTCGGGACAGAGAACTGCAGTCTGCCGTCATGGCGATGGCAGCGGTCCCAACTACCTGGCGTAACCACAGAGATATACGAGTACAATGAGGAGAGGGGACGCGATCCCTGGCTCCGGCCTGAAGTCTGTGGCTGGGGCCACCATGGAAACCAGGGCCAACACTTGCCACTTCTTTCACATTAAAGCCCAGAACTAATTAGGGATGGGAGGAAGGGCCAGAAAGTCGCCCAATTAGGTCGTAAAACCCCCCGAAATTTTACTTTAGCCGGCACATGAGGGTGGAAAAATGTCAAGATGACAAGATGTAAGGCAAAGTAAAAAGATCTTTTACGTTTCTATTAAATCTTCAGCAACCATTTTGGACACAGGCCAATTGTCAAAGAAGATCAATCATTTTGATCTCAGGAGTTATCGTAAAGGGGGACAGAACTTTAAAGGAACTTTGTGATAGTTCAATTAATTTGAGTTTCACCCCTGCCAACCCCCCCCCCCCCCCCCACACCCACCGACCTCCCCAAGTAAACATTATTCAGTCATGTTGGAAATGAGCATAACTAGCGTGCGATTGCAGACGAAGATCGCATACTCTGTAACCTTATCCACTTGTATCAGGAAAACCATCCCTTGACCCTCCACTCATTTGAATTGCATTTCTAAACAGTGTGATGGCCGCTGGAGGGCTGCTTGACATTCACCTCCACGACATCGTCATAGAAATTTAAATCCATTATTCAACAGGGAGAGCCTTCAAAATACATCTAATGATTTCTTTAAAGTGCCGGAGAACTAGAGTGGAGCGCACATCCCCCCCATAGACCCCCGACCTCCACACGGTGGCCTGTGGATGAAGGTATGGTCAGGCTGGAAGAGGTGACTATGACTATGGAGGTCAAGGGTCAAATATGAGGTTGAATACAAGTCATCCTATGTTCACAGTTTGACGTGGGCGGAGTATGCTCTCAGTTTGACGAAAACAAAGCATGGACATGAGCATTCAGCGGTGTGCAAGTCATCTGACATAATCGAGTACATTCCTTGCTTGTGTTTGCACTGTTCAGAAAGCATGACACAGCGTTATGCTGCTGCTGCTGCTGCTTGTTGACAACTTAGAGACAATGTCCCGGTCTGTTATCGTTGATCTGTATAGGTTCTTGTTTTGTATAAATGGCCAGCAGTCTTGCACATTTCGTAGCAAATGATTACCTTTACAGTCGTATCCAAACTCAAGCAATAGCTAGGCAATGTTTAAATAAAGTAAAAAATGTTGCGTCTCAATCTTTACATTTCTTATTATCATATTATCGCAAATGTTATTGATCTGATCTTGTTAATATCTTGCTAATATGCTAGTATTGTTCCCCATTCACTTGACTTAGGAATAAATGCAGAAGCATGACTGATGTTGTCATTAGGTTGGCAGAGGTGTTCACTGTTCAGTGTCAAAATAGATCTCTTCGAACATTAAACATTTGAGCTGTCTCTAGCTGTCTCTATAATGAGATTCCTATCACAATATAAATGATTTATTGATTAAATAACGCCCATAGGGGTGCAGGTGAACTCAGCATACTGTAGGTATTAACCATTGTGTCTGTTCGGGGCTGGAGAACTCTGGACCCCAATATCCTGGGGTTCTGACCACATTTTATCCAAACACAACGTATTTATCCAGCGGTGCCTCAACCTCCCATGTACGAAGAACCGTGTTGATCCTCAGAAATACCCCTAAAACACTCCAGACTCCAGACGGACTCGGGAGATAAACACTCTTTCATGATCTGAGTTATTAAACCTGCCATCACCAATGACGTGAAAAGCAGCACAAACACTTTCCAGATCAATGAATATCCTTGTTAATCTTTCCCTCTTGTATAAGAAGATGTACCAAAAAGAAAAACGGAGAAATTGTGGGGTTCAACTGAACTACCTCTGCCATTATTTATAAAAACAAACACAAACTTCTCCAGTTATCCGATTACCAGAGACGGGTCAGAGCGAATGCCAGAACTTTCTCGAAGGATCGGATCGACATGAACACTCGAGGTGTGTGTGTGTATGTGTGTGTGTTTGTGTGTGTATGTGTTAGTGTGTGTGTGTATTCACCGATCGATCATCCGCTTAGCGCCGAGATGTGCTAGCGGAATATTAAGGCAGCGTGGGAACGTTATCCGGTCACGTTCCAGGTGAGCCCAGCTAAAGCCGGCAATTATCTCCCCCGGCCGCCCACTGAGAGCACAACGCCACTTTTTCTTAAGCCGGCGAAGAAATCCTTTCAATTAACGCACAACATCGATTTACTGTTTATTCTGCCGTTATAGGTCTTACTGTTTGCATGCAGCATGACTGTTTGCTTCCAGCATGCAGGTTGAAGGACGGCCTGTCAATGACAAAAATCAGAACAAACAAGTCCTCCCCGAGACGTCCGTACACCACATAATGGTTCCTCAGAACAAAGGGGAGTCTGCCTGAAGCCCTGACCAGATCTAGGTTAGGTATTTTATGTTTTACTTCACTGCAACACGTGGACATGAGCTGCAACACTTCAGAAAAATCAAAACAAATCCAAAGCCAACATAATCGGCTCTAAAACACACACACACACACACACACACACACACACACACACACACACACACACACACACACACACACACACACACACACACACACACACACACACACACACACACACACACACAACCAATTACATTTACTTCCGCGGAGCAGAGTTGAGTGAGAAACACTCAAGCCTTGAGAGAAGACGAATCCACAAGAAGTCAGGTTAGAGTGAAATCCATCACACGCAGACACACACTCCCTCCCCGACACACACACACAAATATTCTTTCTGGGTTCCTCCACAGAGCCCCCTGGGGGGGGGATCTACATGGAGCATGAGCCAGCTCTGTAAATAGACCACCCTCTTCCCTGACATGCATCTTGCATGCTGACTGCATTCGGCGCCCCTGCGCCGCCTTATTGTGCCGGCTACAGCGGATTGCAAACTCCCATGGGCGCGCCATTAGTCTGAGATCCATCTCCCTGACACAGTCCCCCCCACACCTCCTCCCCCCGCTCTCCTCCCCATCGGCAGGAGCGGAGAGGGGGGGCCGTGACAGTTAGCGTGAGCATCGTACGTGCATCATCATCACTAATGATAGAGAGAGAGAGAGAGAGAGAGAGAGAGAGAGAGAGAGAGAGACAGCGAGACAGAGAGAAGTGGAGAGACAGCGAGGAAGAGAGAAGTGGAGAGACAGCGAGGAAGAGAGAAGTGGAGAGACAGCGAGGAAGAGAGAAGTGGAGAGACAGCGAGGCAGAGAGAAGTGGAGAGACAGCGAGGCAGAGAGAAGTGGAGAGACAGCGAGGCAGAGAGGGAGGGAGGAAGAGACAGAGAGAGAGAGAGAGAGAGAGAGCGAGAGCGAGAGCGAGAGCGAGAGAGAGAGAGAGGGAGAGCTACAATGCGTTGCCAAAGATGTGTGCAAGTGTGTCATAAGTAGAACAGAAGTGCGCCAGCCTGTGTGTACGTACACGAGCGAAAGTATGCGAGCAAAAGTATGCGAGCGTGCATATGCGCGTGCGTGCGAGAACGCATGCGAGCGCGGCGTCCATGATGAACAGCCTCTCGAACCGAGCGGCAGGAGAGCCTGCGTGTTGAGATGAGATCAATTCATGTCAATGTCTCCGATGCCATGACCACTGCCATGACAACGGCTCCCCTCTCTCCGCCACCACCTGGCATGCCTCGCCGCCAATTTGTCTCCTCGATTCTCCCCCTCGCTCGACGCCGAGGGAGCCCAACGGCGAGGAAGAAGGACCGGGGCGAGAGGAGGGCTGAAGGCGTAACCATGGCAACGGCAGAGCCGGCCCTCGGGTCACATGGAGTTCAGCCCAGGTCAAAAAGACGACAGCGGCAACACAAGCGGTCTCCGGCTTGACATTGGTTTGGATTGGAAGTCGTCGTCCCAGAAATAATCACTGGTTGTCGCTGCTACGGTGTGGGTGCACATGCGTGTGTGTGTGTGTGTGAGTGGGAAGGGAAGAAAAGCGAGCTAATTGGTAAATGGCAAAACATAATTAAAATACAATACCATACAAATTATCATGTCGAATAAGAGAGACATGATCAATAGAAACGTTTCAGCATTTGGACGTTTGTCTAAATACAAATTAAGTGAAATGTCAAGCCACGCTTGAAATGTTAAGTAGATATATGCCACGGAATTCACTGGTGAACGGTTTTTCTCAATGTACTCGTCTGCCAATGGTAGATTTCAAAATAAGAGCCTCCTTTGGATGTCTGTGTCATCTGCAATACAAACAACTGATCCAAGAGGCCAGTGGGACGTGGACAGGCTCTAACTGATATTATCAAACAATTCCTCCGTAACAGAGCCAATTGACAGCAGAAGCCACTTGCTGTCAAAAAAGTGAGATGATTAAAAGACAAAAGGCCTCTCTTTTCCTCTCACTCAATAGTTCTTGCATGACAACG
Organism: Gadus macrocephalus; assembly: GCF_031168955.1. Lineage (NCBI taxonomy): Eukaryota > Metazoa > Chordata > Actinopteri > Gadiformes > Gadidae > Gadus > Gadus macrocephalus. The sequence continues at coordinate 12,699,175 of NC_082392.1, forward strand.
CCACAGTTCATCTGAAGGCTTCTGATCGCATTTCACACCCGAGCCTGATCCCCCCCCCCCCCACGCACAGACAAACCAATGCTCAGTCCCATTTCCCTCTTCCAGAAACATCTTTGTGTCATCAATGACACCCCGAAAAAAAACTGCTGTCACCATCGGAGGGGAAGCCAACTGACTAGGACCTTATCCAACACAGCCTCCAGCCAGACCCCCCCCCCTCCCCAACACACACATGGGGGGCCCATACATCCAGTTCAACACGGGGCTCCGAGGGCATTGTTCCCCATCTCTGTGGCTGAAAGGCGTTGCAAGCGACCGGCCTTGTGTTCACTTTGACTGATGGCACAATGGCCCACAATGGCTCCATGACACAGATATAGAGAGGCCGGCCAAACACGGCTCTCTGGCACAAAGCTGGGGGTCTGAAAGAGAGCCCGACGACTATAGAGGTGGTCTAACTAGAAGTTCTCCCAACTATCCAAAAAGAGCAATGGACAGGAAAGAGAGAGAGGGAGCGAGGGAGAGAGGGAGCGAGAGAGAGAGAGAGAGAGAGAGAGAGGGAGAGGGAGAGGGAGAGGGAGAGGGAGAGAGAGAGAGAGAGAGAGAGAGAGAGAGAGAGAGAGAGGGAGAGAGGCCATCCAGGGACAAACGTCATGGTAGGCCTGCCAGGGGAAAACAACAACTCAACTTTGTCACACGACGCCTTCAAAGTGTTTGTCCATACGCGTTAGCAATGGCTGCCCTGATTGAAAGCCGAGAAGACCCTTTTGGGCCAAATGGAATAAGAGCCCTCTTGAAATCATCGCAAACCGAAGCTTATACAATCATCTGGGGGCATTATAGCGAAAGGCCATTTTAGAAAAGGAGCGTGCACGCGCACGCACACACACACGCACCGAACACACACGCATGCCCACCCTCTCTTCGTGATTATCCATTACCGTGGCTAATTTGAGCTCTGCGGGGTGTGAACTTGAAATTACAGCGTGGCGATATAATGTGAGTCTGTACTCTCTCGATTCAACTCGATGACCCGAGGAGAGAGGTGAGGAGCTGCTGTACCAGGGGAGAGCCAACGCTGGAACAGACGCTGCGCTCCACTGCTGGGGAGGATGAACGGCTCAGAGAGGAAAGATCCCGAAATGATGAACATGTGTACAATAACTGGCCAATAACGTGTTTACCTAAAACGGGAGAGGGTGGCCAAGAGCGAAGGAACTCCGATCCACCGCAACAATTTTCTACCCTGCAGAAGTGTGAGTGTGCGCTGGACACGGCGGTGACCACCGGCAAAACCGTTCAGGCATACTGGATCCCCCGCTCGTATTGATCCCAGAATAAAGTATCCCTCAGGGATATCAAAGCACAGGATTAGGAACCCCCTGCGGCCCACGTTGACCAGACATCAAGGGATACTTTCTCAGTGAGATAAATAAAAGGTTAGAGAACGGAACTCACTCGGTTGTGATAGACGGCTGCAACGTCCAATGGCGTCGTCTGGTCCGAAGCTCCTCCCCACAAACGTCCACTTAGGCGGCCTCAAAAGGGGTGAACCGGAAAAGGCTGGAGGGGGGGGGGGGGTGGGGGTTTAAGATGGGAAAATGGGGGTTGGGAGGGGGCAGCCGGGGGTTGTGCAACTTGGGGGGCTGTCAAGGTCAAATACCTCCACCTCTTCAACGGTTTTCCTTCACCACGGTCAGCAGTCTTTCCTGCGAGAGAGAAAAAACACAAACAAAAGAGAACCATGAGCTCTGTGGTTGTTCTAAACTCTGTCCTGTCGACGTAGCGAACGGGGGCGGGCGGCGATCTCAACATGGCCGCCGCCCCTCAACTGGAGGCGGGGGGGGGGGGATCTCAACATGGCCGCCGCCCCTCAACTGGAGGCGGGGGGAGGGGAAACGGAGAGGTGCGTGGCGGCTGTGTGGTGTCCGTGTTGCGGGTAATCTCCTCAGTGTCCTCGCCTGTCATAACACAGCCGTCGGCACCAGCGGAGACGCTCTAAACATCTGTAAACACAGCCAGATGTTCGGGTGCCCAGCCCCGGGGGGAGTTGAGATGAAGCCAGGGGGAGCGCTGATGTTGACAGACATAAAAACTGGAAAAAATACTTTGGAAATCATTCCTTTGGCAATAGTCTGGGTTGCGGTTTGATCAATAAAAGAAATGAGTTTAAAAGAGAAATCGACATCAAGACACAGTGAGGCATTGGAACGCGTGTCTGTGTCTGTGTGTGTGTTTGTGTTGTGTGCGTTTGCTCTTCCCATCATGTGCTGCTTCTAGAGAGGAGTGGAGGTTCGGGTGTGTTTAGATGGATGGTCCAGACCCGCCGTCTAGCGGTGCCTTCAAACCGGGTGTCAGCAGTTTCCGTAGCCGGAGTAGAATCATGTGCCCATGCTTAGGGTTATTTTAAAATACAGCATCCATTGTCCTGCATTATGCTTTCATAACCGCTTCTCAAGGTCAGAGCGCACCCATCCCAGACTGTCATCTGCTATTCAAACGCTTTCTGAGAACAATATTGTTGTGGGTTGTTGTTGATGATTCACCTGGAGCCTCTCATTGGTTCACTGAGCAGGATCCACTATGGGTATCGGCGGGTTGGGGGTGATGCTGTGTGGTGTTAAAATGCCACATATAACCAACAACACCATCAATATGGCTCGAAACAGCTTCCTCAAAGGAAAGGAAAAAAAATGTTTGTGAGCTGATGAGACTACAAGATGAATGAACTTCCAGACAATCCATTCCTGCAAGGTCAGCGAACAGCAACCAATCTCCCCCCCCCCCCCCCCCCCCCCACGTCACACACACTCCCCCACCTCACCCCCTACCCTCCCTCCCCCAGTTTTGTCTTTAATGACTGGTGGTGACTAATAGCAGATGGGAAATTGATTTTTTTCTTTCTGCTGCCACACACCCACACCCACTGCTAACAGACACACTTCCGTTGCATAGACACACACACACACACACACACACACACACACACACACACACACACACACACACACACACACACACACACACACACACACACACACACACACACACACACACACACACACACACACATAGACAAACTCAGCGTGCTAAAAGGAGGCCGTTACCAGAGTGGCTTCTCATACCACAGTGAGAGATTCCTCTTATTCGTGTACGAAACCATTTCCTGCTTACAGGAGTCCTCATTACTGAGTCACACACACAACCAGACCAACGCAATTTGGACCCCCCCCACCTTCCTCCCGCAACACTCCCCCTCTGGGTTCTACAAGCCCTGCTTAACGTCAGCTTACGTCAGCTTCCTGGAAGCTCTGCCTAACCCCTGGCTCAGCCCCCCCCCCCCCCTCCCAACCCCCCCCGCAACCCCTGCCTCCTTGCCTGTTTACTGGCCCGGAGCGAGCTGCTCAGGCAGGGGGTCGGCTAATCGTTGACACCCCCTGCATGGTGGAGGTCCTTTCCTTTCACGCCAACCTGGTGTCCAACAAGGGGCCGGTCCCTTCGCGCTACGCATCGCAACCAAAGTATCACAACACCACATCTCATTAGCAGAGGTAGAACTTAGAAGAAAACAACAACTTTGGGTAACCCAAGGCTGGCTCGTACCGTACGTATCTACCTAAGGGGGAAGTGACCACAGAGGCCCCCCCAAAGGCCCCCGTCCCTAAACCCCAAACAACATCAGCTGAGTCTGGCCGGCGTCCCGTGTCCTCCGCAGTAAAAACAACATCACGTCCTGCGACAGATGAGTAACCAGATTAGGCTGCCGCTGGCCAGCAGTTTGGCCCCGTTCGCTGCACGCAGATCCAGTAAAGCAACGGAGGCACAATGCCTCCGTGTGTACCGGGGACGCCAGGGCCGGTAGCAGAGAGCAAGGAAGTCCCCTTTCCTCCTCCTTTTTTGCTCTGTTATCTTGCACATGTTTAGTTGGTTGTTCCAAAGCCGGAGCTAGAGATATCGATTTGGGTTTGTGTTGTGACGCTAGGTGCGCTAGGTGCGAGCAGTCGGCGGTACCCAGTAGCTAGGGACTCTTAGTTCAGCCGCTCGCATGACGCCGGGGGGAAATGAAGGATAATGCCCACTCTGATTGTCTCGTCGCCACACAAAGCTATTGCGCTGCTGCTGCTGCGCCGGGTTTAAGTGGTGTCCTATAATTTCTAATCTCATTTGCTGCGAATGGTCCCGCAGAGAGACCTATACTCCCCCCCCCCCCCCTCCCCCCAATCCCACCCATCACGTAATACTTTGGTGCTGAGCCTCATTAACCAAATGAGCTTTCTGGAGCACAACATTCCCATTAACGCAGCGCTCCATCCTTCATATTCCTCAAACAACCCCTCCCCCCCCCCACACCTCCACCTCCAATGCTTTCCCTCCTCAACCTCACACATCCAAATCTAAATGTTCTGTTTATTTGTTGGATATTCACCGCCGAGTGTGAGATTCCTGAGTTTTACTCAAACATTCCCTCTTCGCTTCTTGCCGCCCAGCAGACTTCAAGACTCTAAGGCTAGATCCTTTAAACTGCTCCTCCTCCTCCTCCTCCCCCCTCTCCCCATGTACGCCTTACTACCCCTCCTCCTCCTCCTCCTCCTCCTCCCCCTCCTCCTCCTCCTCCTCCTCCTCCTCCTCCTCCTCCTCCTCCTCCCCCCTCTCCCCATGCATGCTTTACTACTGCTTCCCCTCCTCCTCGGCTGCCCTCCCCAGTCTCTCCCCATGTTTCCTTTACTAGATATTTCCCAGAAGGCCTTGCAGTAGTGCTCGCTGGGTTGTGATCAATGGCCCCCCTCTCTGCCCACAGCCAACCCGAGGGGAGGGGGCGAGGGGGTGATGAGGGTGGGGGTTTGGGGGTCTAGGAGTGGAGGTATTAATAATGCAGAGGCCATGCCTGTCATATTCTCTCCATTAGCTCTGGGGAGGGAGCAGCCCCATTGGCTGATTGATTCCTAATTAGATTAATTGCAGCCTTTAAAAAAAAAAAGGAACAAAACGGAGAAGAGAAGGAGAATGTAATGGACTTGAGGGGCGGGTGGGGGGGGGGGGGAGAAGTGCACTTGAAGAGGAGCCTCACAGTCTAAGACTCGGTCATTACCAACCGGCGGCGTTACTGGAGCGTGTTCACTCTACACCACGGGTCAGGGCGTACAAGGTTAATACAGTGAGCCGCTGACCTGCGCATCCGATTGGCTAATGCAGGGAAATCGGTTGGATACGGCTTCTGGAATCGTCTGTTGGGGTCTAGTCTGTGTCGTCCGCACACCGGTCTCCCGAGGAGGATAACTCAAACACACACACACACACACACTCACCATGACCACACACCTGACTCCACCATCTGGGAGAGAGGGAGGACTCACAGCGAGGTTGATTGGTGGTTTTCATTCGACGCTCATTCTCCCCTTCTGTCCCGTCTCAGTGAGGGATGCAGTGTCTGGCTGACCGAGTGGAGACCACCACGGTCCACGATGACGGGTGTTCAGGCTCTGCTCTACAGCGTCTTCCCACCAAAAGATAAAACCAATAAAGCAAGCTGGAGCTTCCCCGGACACGAACCAGTGAGGGGGGATGGGGGTCTGAGATACGATATGAAAATCTGTGTACATACATGCATACATGTACATTTACATCCAAAATGAAAATTTGCCAGGAGGGGAAGAAGGCTCTCTGTGCTACCTGAGGCTGCCCGACCTTTAAATGTGAGGCTCTTCACGCCGGCGGCGGCGACGCCAGCGGGACCGTCCCGTGACAGCCTGGCAACGAGACGCGCCGTGGAAGTTTGAAATGTTGCGGTGCATCGTTGATAATGCCAATTCCCCAGGGGAGGGGAGGTGTGTGTGTGTGTGTACGTGTGTATGTCTGTCGGTGTGTATGTGTCTGTGTGCGCAAGTGTGTACATTTGTGTGCGTGTGTTTTTGTACATGTGTGTGTGTGTGTGTGTGCGTGTGTTTGTGTGTATATGTGTGTGTGTGTGTGCGCGGATGTGTATACATCTGTGTTTGTGTGTGTACGTGTGTACGTGTGTATGTTTCTGTCTGCGCGCGCGCGAGGCCCTGGTGCTACGTGGTACAGCTCCGTTGTTTTACAGGAACGTCTGCAGTACAGCATCAACCCTCCGTCCCTCTGGGAGCGAGGGATTCACTGTGTGTGGGGGTCACATTCCTCAGGGGGAGCGTGCCTTGGGGGGGTCATACCTTACGATAACAGCGCATCAGAGTTTGGGAGTACGGAGGGTCCTGGTTCAATCTCTAATGACCGGTGTCTGTCTATCTGCTCCCTAATTAGCCTGGTGTGGTGTTCACTGTGAGCTGCTCGGGATGCAAATTACTTTTAAATGACTCAATACCAGGAGGTTTAGTGAAACTATCCTGAGTTTCGAGGATGGGAAGAACAAGGATTTGGAGAACGCATATTATGAATCTTGGGAGAAATTAAAAAAGACAGCTCATTATGCCGCATTGCGGTGTGTCCGGAGTTCAATCTCTCAGTCTGTGACATAATGATGCCATCGGTACTGGGATTCTCATTGATGGGAGGGATGGTTTCCTCTTACTGTTCCCCTGTCACATGACCCCAACCAGAAAGTAGCCGGTGTTTTGTACACAGGCAAAAAGAAGGTCATTAAGATTTCAGGTGAGAAATGAGCTGAATGCTTAATAACTCTGGAGCCCACAGGAGAAGCAGGGGGGGTGGGGGGGATTCAGAATAAGAAATGTCGGTTATTTTTCGGGGTTTATTCTGCTTTGTCAAATGAATCCGTTACGCTGGTGTTGTTCGTGTCTACTTTAGTCTTCCACTAAAGGCACAAAAAGTCTATGAAAGTAAACAAATATATTATTTGTCTAACAGCATTCAGATGAATACTATTTTTACCACATTGCTACCAATACCAATTACTGAAATGTATTCCCTTGCATGAAATGGCTCTTTGATTTTTTTTTAACCAACAAAAATATGCATTGCATGTTTTTAAGGCAGGTTTTTAAATAGTGTTGGAAAATAGTGTTGTGCTGTAAGCGTAAGAGACTTACATAAAAACAATCAGAACAAATACACACACAGCCAAGAAGGCAGAATGGCATCTCCCTCTTAACAATAATAATTAATGATTTAAAACAGAAATGCATAAAAGCCGACACCCAATCAGTGTTTCTGAAAGGTTGAAACTCCCAGGGTCAGACAGTAGAATTCCTTGCCAGGGTTTGGAAGTCAACCATCTGGACTCGGCCAATCAGCAGTGGCCCAGCGGCACGGCTAACGAGCTAAATCAGCTGGCAGCCTGGAGCTCATAAATGCACCCGCTCCAGCCATCTACCAGTCAGATGTGTATACTCCTCTGAGTGCGTCTGGCTGACTGGCCCCTTCACCCCCTTCCTCTCCTCATCTCCTACACAAACGCAACCACAGCGTCCTCCAGCCAATAGAGGCTGACCTTGACGTTTCCAGCCCCCCCCCCCCCCCCACACACACACACACAACCCCCTGGGGTCACTCTGTATTCTTGCTCCTCTCCCCGTGGTTGACAGCTGGCCTTTGGGCTGAGATGCTCTTCTTGACCTCTGACCTTTCGCCCCAACCCGCTCACAACGGCCTCCCACTTGCTCCCTCCCTCTCCCCCTCCCACTCGCTCCCTCCCTCTCCCTCCCTCCCTCTCCCCCGCACCTCAGGATTTTCCGAACCGATGGATCAGAGCTGAAAGTGCCGACCAGCACTTCTCAGGGTCCGCCAAGGTGCACGCATTTGAGTGGCGGTCTATTGTTTGCGAGAGAATTGCTTTTGAATAAATGGATGCAATCTCCTGCTTAGGAATAGGGTGTGTGTGTGTGTGTGGGGGGGGGGGGGGTGGACATTAAATGGTTATGGGTTCCTCTGTGCATAATGCTGTTTACAGAGCGAACAGAGGTAATGTTTTCAATTCAGTATGGCTGAAAAATAATATTCTACCAGCCATCTCCTTTCCCTTTAAATACTCCTCATCCCCGAACATCAAAATCCCAATAGATGCAGGGGGGGGGGGGGGGGGGGGGGGGTCTTAACTTTAATCTGAGCGAGAGCGGTCCCGTACGGCCATTCATAGTATTCCACCTTTACTTAATATCCTCTCTGTTTCTCCCTCACTCCTCCAACACGCAGCAGTGACCAGTACATCTTAACACATGCATCTGCAAACCCACAGAGGTGGGCCGGGCTTATCAGACAGAGAGACACCACCGGGACCCAGAATGCAATGGGCCTGGCGGTGTGCTCATAAATCAGCGTGAGAGGGGCTGCGTGCCACATGCGCTCTGCTTTCCAATCTGCCAGGTGCTGTCGCTTTATTAAAGAGAATATTACACACAGAAGGCAGCCCACTGATAACCCTCCCACGATGCAGACGTTTAAACATTCCCCACCCACACACACACACACACACACAATATATAGTCTTTCCTCGTGGCACAAGCACATATTTGAGGTCTGCTTATACGTGTGTGTGTGTGTGTGTGTGTGTGTGTGTGTGTGTGTGTGTGTGTGTGTGTGTGTGTGTGTGTGTGTGTGGGGGGAGACAGCAGACTGACAGCGCTTTCTTGTGGCGTTCCTCGATGACAATGAGACGCTGTCTGCCTCCCACGGTGACTGGAGCGCCGCTGTGTGGATGTGTCAGTGCCCATTCATGTCCCACACGCCTTTTCCACATGCTTTGTTTTACAACAACACGCATGGGGGGGAGCGAGGATGTGCGTGCGTTTTGAGCGTATGTGTGTTTGTGTCCGTGTGTGTCTTTTATTGCATGTGTGTGTCTTTTATTTATGTGTGTGTATTTTATTGTATGTTTGTGTGTGTGTGGTGTGTGTGTGTGTGTGTGTGTGTGTGTGTGTGTGTGAGTGTCTGTGTGTGTGCCTCTGTGTCTTCATGTGTGTGTTCATATGAACATTTGTGTGTGCGTGTTTGCTTTCGAATGTGTGTGTCGATAAACATGTGTGTGTCTATGTCTGAGACCATGTGTGTGTCTGTTTGTGTGCACACATGTGTGGCGTGTGTACATATATGTGTGTTGATAATCGTGAGTGCGTTCTTTTAAACGTGTGTGTGTGTGTGTGTGTCAATGAACATGCATGTGTCTATGTGTCCGTGTATATGAGCATGTGTGTGTCTTTGACAGTGTGCATGTGTGTATGTGTGTGTGAGCTGGTGTGCACATGCGTGTATGTGTTTGTGTGGGAGATCTACCCGTCGTTTCCTACCTTCTGTGGGGAATGTGTTGCGTGTCACTTTGAGCACTAAATTGCGTGCGAACAACCTGTCTGTCCGAGATAGCCATCAGCTAAAGATGCCATTTGATGACCCTGCGCTCTCTAAAGGTCACAGGAGGCCATCACTGTCACTTAGCAACCACTGGAGTGCAGATGTACAAGGCAGTTTCATAGTGTTGCTTTGGGATTCTTCCAAAATGTAATTAAAAATCAAAAGTCTTTTGTTGCTTTGGTATATTTATTCCTTCCTACTTATCTCTTGCTGTCCCACTTCACTAGTCCTGCAATATACTGTGACTAAGGTTAAATGCTTAAAGCGCAATCAGCAATTTTTGCTTGCCCCACTTTGTTTTGATTTAATTGTGTTTTGATTGAGTCTCATGGTTCCCATCGGCTCTATAGCAATGGCCAGTCGTCAAACAAATGCATGGGACCCATGAGATTCAACCAAAACACAATTTAATCAAAACAAAGTGGGGCATTCAATGATCGCTGATTGGTGCTTTGAGAAAAGTTTAACAGTTAAAATGCCAACCAACACCTTGAAAGTTTAGTTATTTGGCATTAAAATGCGGTCGATTTTTCTTGTTGTGAGAAGTTCCTTTGGAAAACATTTAGGTTCTGGATGGCTATCATTCTTATCTCCAGACTACGGCGAGCCATCTTGAGAACCAAAGCATCTGAAAACTATTAACATTGTAATCTGTCTTCAGATTATAATCTCAGTAATGTGATAGATACTCCCTTTTATTCCCCCTTAAAATAGTTGCATTTTTTTTTGGGTGGCAAAAAAGTTAACAAAAAAGTCAAATTCTGGAAACATCATTTTAGGAATGATCTATATTCTCTAACATCATATTCACAAATGAGGCACACAAACACCAGCTGACTTTGACCACACACTCAGCGACGTGACCTCCACCAGTGGAGATGGCCCTCGCCCACCCACACAGAGGTACCGACACCAACCCAGCAATATGTCGATACCAGCGAGCTTCCCCCAAGTGGAGGGGGGACTGCGATGATGTCATCACCATCAGCCATCCCATTGGCTTGCGCACGTCTGCCAATCAGCCTCTGAATCCAACCCGACAGGTAAATCCTGGATTACAGGTCAGACATGTCGTTTCCTGCCGACATGTCAACGTGTGTGTGTGTGTGTGTGTGTGTGTGTGTGTGTGTGTGTGTGTGTGTGTGTGTGTGTGTGTGTGTGTGTGTGTGTGTGTGTGTGTGTGTGTGTGTGTGTGTGTGTGTGTGCGTGCGTGCGTGCCATCTTGGTTGGAAACACAGAGCGAAGCCTCAACCCCCCCCCCCCCGGACCCTCATCCGGAATCCATCAATGAGGCGGCGTGGCCCGGCATAGACGGGAGGATAATGAGCAGCCGTTGCCGTGTCAACGCGACTGACAAGCCATGCTCTTAAGCCTCCAATCGGCTCGTTTCCCCCCGGGTGCGCGCAGAGCTTTTCAGCACACATCCCAGCCTCCACGCCAGGCAAGGCGAATGCTTCTTATTTCCCCCCACTATCCCTCCGTCCACGATGGGGGGTGTCATCACCACGAAACGATAAATGACGGCACGACTGGGCTTTGGGTGACTCCTCAGACGGAGGTTGGATCAACGCGGCGAGGCGGTCACTACTTGCGGCGAGGGACTGCAGGGGGGGAAGGGGGATGTCAAATGGAAGCGTGAGGGAAAAGGTCAGCGTCTGGCCTCTCCCTGGAATCGTAACAATGATGACAGCCGAAACCGCCGCAGCTCGACGCCCACCGAAACACTAAAACACGGCTGACGACAGCCAGGTAGAAGGTTATCTGTCTGTCTGTGCCATTTGCAGGATCCCTGGACCGCGACATTGGAGGGAGGGGACACCCAGTGTTTGACACCCAGTTCTAAGGTTCTGGGTTCAGCCCACAAAATCTACAGCAAGTTGCCACCTCCGTGCTCCTAAATGTACGTGCATGAAGAAAGTGAAGTAGGTCGTCTTCTTTGGATAAAAGCGCCGGCTAAAGGTCTCCACAGGGAAACAGCGATCGTAAATAGCCTTCAAACTGTTATTTACAGCCGGCTTCCAAACCATGTCCTCAAACCTATAAAACTATGCAGAGGGGTAGTGGAGAGTCTGGGTTTCTGGCGTGGGTTGCTGGCCATTAGCGGTGTCAGTCACATTCTGCCAGGGGTATGTTTACCGGGGATACGACCGCATTCCCCACGGGGACACGTATTGTGCACCGCTGACGTTTCCTGCCGAGTCCCATTCTATGGCTGGCCTCCCCTTGTCACCCCGCTGTACAACACAAGGGTGCCAGATTCCTGAAAGACATGCACATTTTGGATGCGCTGTGCATATACACACGCATGCACATACACACAAACATGTACACTCACAAACACACACATAAACATATACATGCACATGCACACACACATGCACACATACACAGACACAACTTGCTTTGTTTTGTGCAGGGGTTTTCTGTTATGAGGAAAAATTCTTTTTTTACTCAAGGTTCAGTTTGGTGTGAACACAAAAATCATTTGTATTGACAAAGACTTTGTATTTTAACGGCGATTGTTAAATGCAGTCGATTCAACAAACCCATATCTGGGGTGAATCACTACCCAACAGGCCATCCTATTATCACTCCCAGAATTCAGGACTTTTCGCGAGCCTTTGACACGCGTACAAAAACATGTTGTTTCTCCGTCCCTTTAAACAATGCCTCATTCATGCGTTTCTCAAGCGATGCTTTTCAACCAGTAATGGTGAATAAATCATACTTTATACCGGATCAAGTTGCTTTCTCAATATTTATAGTTCAGGGCACCGATCCACTTATTCACACTTTTCTGTCTCTCAGGAGAACCTTTTACACAAGCCTCGTAAAGGTTTGAGGAATCCGTCTTGATTTTAGGCACATCCCGTGAAGGAGTTCCAGGGTAACTCTGGAGACAGTCTCCCAGGGTTCCTGCACTGTGTTTGGACAACTTTTCTCTCTTTCTTCCCATCTTTTAAATTCTTTACTTCAGCTGCTGCTTGAAATAAAGTCACACCAAAACCATGGCTTTTTGGAGGAGAATAAATAAATAAATATATCAGAAAACGACTTGGCACGGATAAGTAAACACAAGACAATGGAGCCGAACTTTGACCCCGTAGCAGAGATAGCGAGACACCGCACGCAACGATAAATATCCTCAGTCAAGATCCGATGTTTATCTAGATGCATCGCATTCAATTGTGCGATTCAGCAGAGTGTCAAATTGGCAGTCAGCTCAACTGCTTAAGAAGTACAAAACAACTTATTAGCGAGAAGAAACAACTGCAGAACAAAAGAAAACATAGACATGAAAACAAAAACTCTGACTACAACGGTGTTCATTGAGCGGTTCCAGACGCCGGGAATGCGGCACAACTTTGGCCACGTGCCAAACCGCAAACCATGACAGCACGGTTGACAAAAGCCTGACTGTACACGGCGGGTTGTAAATACATAACTCTACTCAAAGCCCTCATTATCAACCTCTAGTGAGCCCTCCCTCACACACACCTCCTCCGGTTCCCTTCATCGCCCTCCAACGGCCTGTCCTGCAACCCTGCAGCGGGTGGGGGTTTCGGGAGGGTTGGGGGTGGTTGTCAACGAGGTGCTTGTGGTGAAGGAGAGGGCCAGCGACATGCGGGTTACGTGCCTGTACTGAGCGCTACGCTACAGCCGGGCAAGCCCCAGTGGCAGAGGAGGTGGCGGTTTTGGAACCAATCGTAAGGGAGCACGGATTTGCTAGGCATTCTGGTCTCTTGTATTGGAGTCTGCTGACGACCGTGCTTCCATGTTTCTGAGGCGCTGCCAATTGCCGGGCCTGACCCACGTCCAAACCCCTCGTCTCTTCCCAGAATGCATTTCTCTCGGCCATCAATAGGGAAAAAGAGTACAGCTGTGTGAACTGTGGTTGGCAGTGGCGTGTATTTGTTCCCGGATAATGAAGCCAATAAGTATGCCTCCACAAGTTTGTATAAAAAATATATATGAAAAGTGTCCAGGGAAAGGCTAGTGGGGCCACATTAGAAATACTCTGCAGCCGGGCGGCACGCAGAGAGGACAAAAGAAGAATCTTGGCAAACTCATTTTCTTTCCAGTATGCAAACCATCAAACAAGGCCAAGAAGCACAGAGAGCAAGATGGTCTGTTGAGATAGACCTTTCCTATTCTTGGAAGCCTTTCAAGAGTCTATGAAAACCAGAGGTCTCTCTCTCTCTCTCTCTCTCTCTCTCTCTCTCTCTCTCTCTCTCTCTCTCTCTCTCTCTCTCTCTCTCTCTCTCTCTCTCTCTCTCTCTCTCTCTCTCTCTCTCTCTCTCTCTCTCTCTCTCTCTCTCTCTCTCTCTCTCTCTCTCTCTCTCTCTCTCTCTCTCTCTCTCTCTCTCTCCATTTACTGATTCTTATTCAAGCCAAGAAGTCGGGATCCAAACAGGAAATCCTTAACCTCCTGCAGGGGATAGTTGGAGCGCTTGCCGTGTTTGATTGAGTGAGTGGGTGAGATACCTAGGGACCGTGTGTAAATATCATTGGTTTAAAAAAACGAAACACTCAGGGATTTACAAACATTAAAATCGAGAAATGAAAGCAGAGCATGCATCAATAGTTTTTTGGGCTCCAGGGGGTATTGCGCAGTCCTGCGACTGACAGTGACGGGTCAGCTGGAAGATTCATTGCCAAGAGAACCACTCACACACATACACACACACACCAACACACAACACACACACACACACAATTTCCTTTTCAATATGCAATACAATAAGAGCCGCTTTCGTTGCCCTTAAGCACGATGCGATCACTGGTCCGTTCTTCTGGAGCTGCTGCAGGTACAGCCACATAACCCAGACAGATGGTCTGGGAGATGAACAGGAAATGGACCAGTTTCCTGCTGGAGGGGGGGGGATAAACCCCAGCGGTCCCTAGCGTCTACACCGGGACGGCCGGGCCGCGGGGCAGGTGCTCCACCCCATTGACCCTCCTCTGCTCTGATTGGTTCCCCAGAGTAGAGGCTGTCACGTTGATAACCAATGATGTCTAATTAAGGACAATAACACAGCAGCAAGCGGGGGGGAGGTGCATGGAGCGAGGGGAGAGAGCCATATCTGCTCGCCCGCTAGTCTACTTTACATTCACCACGTGAAGCGTTGAAGGCCCCTGCAGTCTGGGAATAAAGTGCCTTGAAATTTAATCACCACTAATTGTTGGCTGCCAATCCGCTAAGCTATTGTCAATATCCCTGCCAACAGCACTAACTTTTGCTAGCTCGTGGTACTTTTTCCTTGTTGTGTTTACATCAGCCCGAGTGATGGCTTATTCTCCCATGAGTTGGAATCCCTCCATCATCCTCACAGGACAGGAAGAGCACAGGAAGCACTGGTCGTGTGTTCTGGGGTGGCGATGGAGAGAGAGAGAGTGGGAAGCGGATACACGCTAGGTGGGCTGGCCAAGGCTTATCTGCCAAAACAGCCAGGTAAGAACCCCCCCCCCCCCCCCCACACCTGGCACACACACACACACACACACACGGCTGCAACTCATTGATCGTGTGCAGGGTAAATGAGGTGTGTGTGCATGTGGGGAGCCGAGAGAGATGGAGAGAGGGCAGGAAATGCCGGTTAAGAGAGGGTAGGAATCAGCAACACAAGAGGAAAAGTGTTGCGTCTCCATATATGGGCCTATCGAGGTTACGTGGTTTTGGACTAAATATAAATCTGATGTTGCATGGAAACTGATGAAGAGGCACAAACAGGAATGCATGTGTGTATGTGTGTGTGTGCCTGCGATCACGTGTCCAGTTCAAAGAATAAAAACACTTTAAACCCTTTTTTTTTACAGCTTTAAAGCACCAATTTATTCAATTTCACACACTCACACACACACACACACACACACACACACACACACACACACACACACACACACACACACACACACACACACACACACACACACACACACACACACACACACACACACACACACACTATTCCCACGCTCTCTGGCTCTCCCCGAGACCGCACACAACCATAGCGCTCCTACCCTCTTCCTCTGGGGGCGGGGGGGGAGGGAGGGGTCACGGCCCTGCGCCAAACTCATTTCCTGATCCGCCAAAGTGTTGACTAGGCAACAGGGAGGAGAGCCGTCCAGCTTGCCACGTGACAGAGACCGAGAACGAGAGCAAGAGAGAGAGAGAACGAGAGAGAGAGAGAGAACGAGAGCAAGAGAGAGAGAGAGAGAACGAGAGAGAGAGAGAGAGAGAACGAGAGAGAGAGAACGAGAGAGAGAGAGAACGAGAGAGACATCACAGGCGTCGATCAAGCATGACCTTGAAACTCACCCCCTGGAAACACACTGATAAACCATCCAATCGCAGGGCAGGACATGGAAATGGGGGAGGGGGGAGAACAAAAACACCTTTACACTCTGCTTTGATGTCGTCTGCAAATCTGTTGATATGGGGTGTGGGGGGGGGGGGGGGGGGGGGGGGGTTTGGGGGAGCGCTCCATCCAGAGGTCAAAACAATCCCCCACACCTGAGATGCGGCGGTGCAGGACCGGACCCGGACGCTCTGCTAAGCTCTGTAATGCAATTACAGTGCCCCCCCCCCCCAACCACCCTGACCCACCGCCACACCTCCCCACACTTGTGATTGATGAAAAGGGCCCCCTTACATAGCAGAGGGCCCCCGGCCAGACCCCCAGAGCCCTGAGATTCATCACTTAACAACCGGCTGGGAGCGCATTCGTCTTCATGCCCGCCGCGACTCCCGCCCTGCCTCCCCAGGTCTGGAGGACCAGGACCCCCCCCACCCCAGCGATGACTGCGTCTGATTGGAGGGATCGGAGAGCCCGGTGGGTCCAGGATAAACAGCTAAAGGGGGCGTGATGTTGCTTGTTAAATGTTTTGTTTGTGTTGTGCGGGTTGTGTGTGTCAGGATGGATTTTGTTGATACCAGTCCTCATATGCCCTTGCAGAAATGTGTTGATCAAAGCCGTTTTTAAATTCTCAGTGAATGTGGGGGAGTTACAGCGTCGATTGGTCATTGATTGTTCAAAGAAAATCAAAAGGAGGTCAACATTTTTTACAATGCACGTTAAAACAAACCAAGGGTTTTACTTTGGTCTGACAGTCTGTTTGCCCATAGAGTCCTGAACGGCCAAGTATTTACCACAGCGGATGCCCAAGCCTCCCGTCAGTGATATGCGGCCACAGAAGGTAACCACTCCAAGTGGTTCCACAAAAGGTTTGGTTTGAGGTGCCACTGCATTACACACCAGGCAGGCTTGGAGAGATACGTGGGGAGGAGAGGAGGAAGAGGAGGAGGAAGAGGAGGAAGGGGTGGCCGGAGGTGAGAGGGTTCTAATGAAAAGCACCCCGTGGTGAGGGTGGGCCGGGCGTACTGCGGAGGTCTGGGAGACGGACGGTTAGACGGGCTATGGAATCGATCGGTGGGGAGAGCTCTGCACCAGGCGGTCACAGGCTGACGGAGTACAGTTCGAACTGTCGAACACACACTCAATACAAACTCTGGAAGTACGATACGCTTACTTTAGAAGTACACTACACACTCGGACCTCGGAGATGATTAACAGAACACCCGAACCGACAATGATTGTCAAAGTGTTGATGGCCCCGACACTGAGGGAGGCTGAAGCGCCACACACACTCACACGCACACACACACACGGCACCTCCACTGAAGGATTGAATTAAAGTGACTACAAGGAATAAACACTTTCACCTGTATACAGAGGACCGTATTAAATTATACCACACACACACACACACACCCCCACACACACACACACACAAACATAGAAACAGATGCACACAAACAGACACACACACAGTGTTTAAATCAAAGTGCTGCCTAGCAACCAGAGTGCAGAATCATCAGGCAGGAATTAGGTTTCTCAAAATCATCCTTGATATGAACATGAGCAGAGACGCATAGTACAAGCATTCTGCTGGTTGGCTGAGGAACACATAGCCTTTAAAGAGGCACAGTATGGGGTCCTCATGTAGGAACTAGAGGTAATCATCCCCTCAAACCACGCTTCCCCGCACAGACCCCACTGTCTGGTTTCAACCGTCCCTGAGGCATCTCAAAACCATTCAAAGTCTGCTTGAAAGACTGACAATCTTTCAATACTTCAATGATGTAAAATTTCACACCCAACACGGGTCAGGCATTCAGTATTTAGATAATGATAGACCTAAGAAATTCAGAATTTGAAGAATTATGTTATCCAGCAAGGCTTTACCAATTATGATTGCATTACCTCAAATACTAGAATGGTATTCTGGTATAAATGAGTTATGTATGGTACAATATGTACCATTTTGTCATAATAGCGCACACAAGACAAGTGAAGCATTAATTCACAATCTAATAATCCATCCTATAAATTGAGGACGTGAGAAATCTTACCCACGGTGAAATATTCCTAGCCTACAACATTACACTTAGCAAACACAATTAGCATACATAGTAGCTAAGTTGCTCAAGATTTCCATTAATAAAACACCAAAGTATATAAGGAATTATAATACATTCATTGGCTGGATGCAGTTTCAATCACATTTAGCAAATGTATTCCTATAGCGGCTAGACAGAGTAGATGAAGGTAAGTCAACACACCAAGTCAACCCCATAATGGACGCCACCGCACACATTCACCCTGGCTGAACCCCTGACAGCCCGCTGTAATAATGCAGGCACTGTAACTCGTGGCAACCATGACACGCCTTCTGTCACGCAGGCCTGACAGCATCGCCATGGCAACCCACTGCCTGACACCGTCACTGCAGGGCGGCAGGAAAATGGACTGACCAGGGCTGGAACATTCAACTGGTGGGGCGTGGGCTAGCGTTAAGAACATCCTCTACAGTAGCAGGCCCAGTCAGAAGTATCAACTATTAACTAAATAAAATAACTAAATATTTTCTTACATATACAAAAATAAGTGCTTTTTCCTACTACATAGCCCTTTGGGATGCTTTAATCAACAACCTTATGAGCAGTAACATTGGTTGGACTGCACAATATGAAAAGAAAATAATTTTGTAAAGAGTTGGATAAATATTATATTGAGGTTGTGGCATTTTTAGTAGTGATGAATCTTAGAAACCTAACAGGTAACATAACAGCTCCCCGACTGATGACCTGTTTTCTTTGGATCAACTTTTTGAGGCTTTTGAGGAAGGTCCAAACCATCATGATTCATGTGGCTAAGAAAATAAAAGAATAATAAAGCAATAATAATTTGAACAGGAAATTCTGTTCAGCCCAATCCTGTCACCGGAGTTGTTTGCTCAGACGCGAGTGCCAATCTCAGAATCAATTTGATAATATTGACAATTCGATAAACTCACCCGCCTTTCCTGGGGGACCAATCACAGCTGTTCAACCTTACACACGTCATTGGCTTTTTCACTGCAGCTAGTGATTCACGCCGGAATGTGGCACTCAGACCCCACATTCAAAATGGCAACAAACCCGCTTATGGAATAGGCTTTCTTCAATTGGGGAACAAAATAAATAACACGTTTTACCTATTTGGTCTATTTTGACGAGAGTATATTCCAGGAAAATTGTAAAACCGTATTTATTTACAATACAAAAGCAGAGAGTGAAACTAACCGATGTCTGTCAAGGTTTATCTAGCAATTTTCAATCTGCTGCCATTACCCTGAGAGTTGTATCCCTCTCCCTTCCTACCTTTCTCTACCTCGCTCTCTCAGCCATTTGGTTGGGCTGTTTACGCTGTGATGAATGGCTTAATTTCCAGATTATTTTATCGTCCGATTCTTTTTTTAAAAAATTAGATTACAATCTGTGCAATCGTGCGGAAACAAGATTGATCTCGCCGACGTAAAAAGGGGAGGATGGGCCAGTTGGTGAGAAGAGCGAAGAGGAGAATATAGACAGTGGCACTTCTCCTAGAAATACAGAAATGTTCAACATTTGATATCGAATGTGTCTAATAAGGTACTCAGTCGTCAACCCGTACCGCCATCGCTACCAGAAAACACATCATAAGCCACCAGCTGGTTCCAGAGGTGCAGCACTAGCATTAGCAGTACCATTAGCAATAGCACGAGCAGTAGCAGTAGCAGCTTTAGTAGCAGAATTAGCAGTAGTAGTACTAATGGTGTTCTCAGTACAGCTCTGGGAATGGCTGATATTAGGAACTGACCACTCTGATTGAGGTCAACAACACAAGCGTCAGAGATACCCCAGAGTCACTATAGTCGAGTGGTTTAAATGTTTGAACCCAGATCTCCAGTGCAGTGTAGCTGCAGGCATTCTTCAGCAAGAGGCCTAATATAACCCCTACCAGTTCAATAATGACATGCATCGGAATTCAATGTGAGTCTGTAACTCTGAATAGAAAAGTCTACTAAATAACTAAATAGTGAATCGTAGGCTATTAGAGGTGACCAGCATTCAGAGTGGTCGTCTCAACAGTTAGGTGAGGGAGTTGGAGACATCATCATAGAAAGCACTTGAAGCTTAGACTATATTCAAGGAAGTCAAAGGGCCCCTATTTTGGCAAAAAAAAAAGGGGTGTGGTAAAATCTATTGACGTGTTCTGTCACAAGCGGTTAGATTGTGAAAGGGCTTGTAATGACTAATCAACCCCACACATTTGGTTGTAAAATAGGTTCCCTTTAATATCCATTATACACATTTATCCATGTTAACTGCTAAACCAAATTGGTTTGACTCATTTACGTTGCCTCGCAGCGCTGGCCCATTCTATTCCTTTCTTCCACCCCCAATGCCCTCGGCTCCTGGGCTTTAGTGAGCGCTTATGTAGCAAACACTTATGTAATGCCATTGTGTGGCCCTGCCGCTAATCGTTATGTTGATAGTCGATTATGCTGACGATCATTGCAAGTGACAGCCCTAAAGCGGACACCTGCAAACTCCACCAAGTCAGCATGGCAAGGTCGTAATTGTGTAAATACACAAAAAAAAGAAACAGGATGTGTTCACTTTAGGACTACACCTGGTCATTATTTTGATAGGCTGTTATTCGGGAGCATTGTCGATTTGTCTCACAAAAGCCTTAGATGTGATTATTATGCTTTCAAATAAAATATATCCAATCACGATTTCATTGTGTATGGCATATTGAAAGTGGATCTGGATATTGAATATGACATATTCATATGCTTTTTTCTCACAGGTTTTGCCTGTTCCCCTAGATAACTGCTAAAATTGATCAGTATCAAAGCAAGCATCGATCCATGCATCCAGGAACCTGGATGCATGGATAAAGTCTTTCTTTGGAGCGTGGGAACCCAGAATTGACAGGGTAAATGTGAGTTGTAGAACTATTGATCAGCAGAGCTTACTGCGGAGAGAAGGAAGGGGGATTCCACAACTTTGAGTATGCTTGTTTTTGGGGTTTCATCTGAAGGTTAGCTGTGAGCAATGCTTTTCTTAATGAACTGGCTGGTTGTCCCTGTAATATCCTGGGACCTTTTAAAAAATGGTGAATTAAAACAATGTCAAAAAATGCGAAAACGAATATTAAGCATCACCTTAGGACACTTGAAAAAATAATTGCCTCTTTCACAAGCCACCCTTAGAATTAATAACACATGAGCCACAGAATGAAAAATGAATCACTCTTCTACCATAGCAAAAAATAGAAGCCCAGAAATTCAGCAAGGGCCCAGACAGAATCAACTGCCATAATGACAGTTGAGGCAAAACTAGGTCTATTTCACCTGAATTCATGCCAAAGAAAATAGATGAATTGAACAAAAGCCTTTGTTAAACAAGCATTGGTAAGAAGATTAGAAGACGGGGTGAGAGTGTGCAGAGGCGGCTCACAGTGTACCCGCCCCGTCGACCACCCTTCTTTCTCTGTGCATTACCCCCTCGACCCAGACTCTTCCCTGGCATGCTGAAAGCCACTTAATACTTAATATCAGCAAGGAAGAAACTAAGGATGAGACAGAACCCAGGTCTGAAGCGCTAAGCAGTTTACGTTCTAGTTTAGCAGTTTGTGTTACAACGCAAACCTGTCGCAGGATGTCTGTTTTCGCGACCTTCCACCCCTCAGCGAGACAAAACGGAGAGAAGAACAAGAGAGAAAAAAAAGGAAGAAGAGACGAGAACGGAGCGACAAGCAAGAACGGGGCGAAGTGATGGAGAGGAGAAAAGGGAGAGAAAGGAAATAAAGAAAAGAGTGATGAGCACGTATTTCAGAGTACAAAGCGACTGAGAGAGAGAGTGAGCGAGCGTGTGAGTGGATAAAGCGCTGTAAAAGGCGAGAGTGTAAAAGAGGGTTACCGTTCCCAGTCGGTGTGTGAGAGAGCAGAAGAAGAAGCGGAGGAAAATAGACCGCCTGAGAATAAGGAAAAGCAATACTTCTGCGAGCTAATCCCCTTCTCGAGGGCTTCTCAGTGTCTGATCTCAGTAAAAGGATGTATGCAGAGTCAGCACAGAGAACCGAGACCTCAAATTGGATTGGACATATTTGGCAGCACGGCGCCAACACATGGAACACGTAGAGTAACAACCCCGCGCCCAGCAGCACCCCAGGCCATCCCTCTCTGCTGCTCAGAGTGGAACCAGGCGGAACGGGACCATTGGTTAGCGCGACCAGGACATCTGTATGCTGGGATGGCCCGTGATCGGCTCCCATCTGGCCTTGCGGGATGGCGATGGCGGCAGCTGCAGCTACAGCGGCGGCGGCCACGGCGGCACCACCTGCGTGGGGGAGCGCGGGAACCCCATCCAGAGCGCAGCGTGCAGAGGCGGATGCCTCGACCTGGACTTATGGGCTAGCGCGCCGCTTTCTGTTCTCTTTCCACGTGGCTGTGGGCGTCGTACTCGCGACCCCTTTGCCTGTTTTCAAAGATCCAACCCTTTGACTCATGCGTGTTCACATGTCTGTTTGATGGTCTGGTTATAAATAAAGATATCCGCGTTATGCAAGGGCCTGCACCGCTTCTATAGTTCTGCACAAAGCCTTGTTCAGGCTGCGATCTTGGCTGTGATGAGCGCGTAGCCGTGCGGGTTGGGTTGCGTTGTGTCATGGGTTTGATTTGTGGAGGCGTGGCACATTGTGTTGCGGGGGGTGGTAATGGGTGTTTTGGGCGTGGCATGTCTTGTTGTTGCATGATGTTCATCCTGAAGAAGAGTGTTTGGGAATTTATGATGACAATGGGAATTTGTAATTCAAATCCATAAAATGTCAAATAACATCAGCCAGATTTTGTCATTTCATGCCTTGGAGAGCTGTGAATTTCGTGCCGACACACACACACACACACACACACACACACACACACACACACACACACACACACACACACACACACACACACACACACACACACACACACACACACACACACACACACACACACACACACACACACGTCAGCCTGTGTTCTCCTCACTCAAGGAGCACAGTGGGAAGTTCCAACGAGGGGATCAATGCGCAGAAGTGTCTACTGTTGCATCAACCAGCCAGGAGACCCTGGTTCCCAGCGCCGCTGACAGCGCCGATTTCAATATCAAAACAGGATGTAAAGCGGTGATTAAAAGCCAATTACAGCGTGCATCGAAGGAAAGTCAATTAGTGCTTTTAGAGGACGGCGAACGGGCAGCTGCCAGCGTTCTGAGGAGCGGAGGGGAGATAAAGAGCGACGGCGGAAGTAGACCAAAACAAACATGGAAAGTCATATCGTGTGCGACTTGCCAGTGTTCAGGAGGATAGTTCACACTGCTGCAGAAACAGGATTTCTCCAATGGCCACCACCATGCAGACACCCATAAATTACAGACAGCTTAGCAACGTTAGCGTCATGCAGCATTCAATTACGTTCCCAATCCACAGGGAGGTGTGGGAATGTGGAGAGACATAAAAGGTGGTTAAATTTTTTTATACAAGGAAATACAGAAAAAAACACACACACCCTCACATTCAAACCACTCCTAGCCAAGCACTTCCTGGTTGATCTTGCCACATTTAATTAGTTCACCTAAAGTAACTTCTGAACATTAAACAAGAAATACAGATTGTGAGCGAGAGAGAGCGGGTCACCGCCAATCCAAAACCCCACCACCTTATCCCACTGCTCTCAGAAAGGTGTTGATGGGGGGTTTGTGGGGCACATAGTTAAAACAGAGGTGTTTGAACCATCTGTGGTGTAGCAATGGGGGTGGAGGTTCAGAAGCCGAGGCGGGCTAGGAAAGGCACGGCTTGACATGCACAAACAAGCTGTAATATGTCAATTAATCTGTTTTTTTTTGCTGATGCCTTTATTGTCCTCCTCTGCATGCAAAGTGCTCTTAGACCACCGACGGCATATCATCGAAATATAATAACTTCTACCAACTGACATCTGGTCGAAACCCATTGGTAGTCATTCATTGGGACGTCTGAACTACACCCCCTCAAATTTCCTTTGTGTTTATCCTTAGAAACAGGTCTCAATCGACAAGCAACAACAATATAAGTGCAATTATTGGGATTACTCTGGCAGGGTCGCTGGAGCGAAACGGCAACAGGAAAGCAGGTGGTGTCCCCTGTCTCATGGGACGGTTTTGCTTTGTGTGTGGGAACTGAAATCTGTGGTAAACTGCCATTTTCAGGAAATACATGGCCAAGTGTTCGTGTTGCTCTTTAAGCCTTTAATATTATCATTCCCCTGCAAAGAATTTTTTTTTACGGAATGATTACCGTCAAAGCAATTTAATACTGTTCCATTTAGCTTCATTTATAGGACAAAGACAGTGATCATTATTTTATTAAACTGGGACATTAGTTTTCAGCCTTTGTTTTTCTGATGCCACAATATACAAAAATTGCAGTAGCAGTAATTGAAAAACCTGCAGTCAATGACTCCTGTTGTTTTAAATGGCCCTGGATTTTTCCATCGAGAAACTCTCAATGTTCAGAGGCATAGCGTGGATATGGATATACCACAGAGATTACATTAGAACAAAACAGCCGTTGACCTTTAGTGGTTCTACTCTGAGTAGAAAAGAACGTTTTCATTGCATGGAGATCCAAATACCACCCATGGCTCTGTAGACAAATAAACAGGTACACGTCTCTCCTGTTGACCTATAATAAAAATAAAGCACGACACCGCTAGCCTGGTGTGTTCCTACCGTGAGTGCTGAAGGCGGGCGGTAGAAGCAGTGGTTTTACATTGGCCTTTTACTGCCGGCGGAGCTCGCCACAAATCGGATTTGTCCTGATGCTTTCAGCCAGACATGTTCCATTTTGTTTTGCTAAAGTAAATGCTCCGTTCTAAGCTTATCAGGTTCAAGCATGCCTTTCAGCGGTCTGGGATTTTTATGACATCACCCAACCAGATAAACAATCAATTAATCAAGATTTCATAGAGCAAAGTTAATTTAGAAAAAAAAAACATGATCCAGCTATAGGCCAAACGCATCGGGTTAAACGGCCACTGAAGTCAACCGTTTCTCATCTCGATAACAATGATGCTATTTAAATCGTGTCTGTTGTTCTAAATATAAATATCACTTCACCTGTACTGGGCCAAGGTTTCAAACTAAAAGGACATAAAGAACCGTAGGAAGCAAAACTGTTAGTGCATAACAGGAAACAAAGGCAATCCACGTACCACTTTGACCTGTTAGCATAGAACGGGCTACATTTTGTTTGCTACAACTGTCAGGGTTTGGAGGATGAGCCAACAGCCGAAAGGCATTCCCTGTCTTCTGTGGTTCTCTGTGGAGAGCCCAGGAAATGTTTTTGAGTGTTTCACGATTAAGAATAACTCCACAGCCATATTAGACCTTGAGCCAATATTGCCGTGCACAAAAAAAAAGGTGGTTTTGGCTGCGAGAATATATTCCTGGAACTCACACTCCATAACCCCGGGATTTTCAGAGAGGAACCGTCGCGCTTCTGGTCTGTAGAGATCCATTACCATTTGAAAAGGGGAGGACAAGAGCGGTGCGTGCATGTGTGTGTGTGCGAGTGTGTGTGTGTACACAAATGTACACACACACACACACACACGTACACACATACACACACACACACATCAGGGGATGATACAGATGGGTGTGAAAAGCAAAGGCTGAAGGGGAAAGGACAGAGGAAGCGGAGGCAGGGACGGAGAGAGAGAGCGTGTGACTTGTTGAACTTTTCGCCTGGGTTCCTCTCAGGAGTCAACAGAGAGCTGACTCCCCCCCCCCCCCCCAGAGATGCCAGTCTGGACTCGGATCTGTTTACCGGTTCTAAAAAGCATATTGTGCAATACACGAAGAAATAAAAAATAAAAAATAAAAATCACACACACTCTCCTGGGAGGGTGAGAGAGGGGAGAGAAAGGGCCTTGGTTTGGAGGAAAACGCTCATGCTGTTTGATGAAGAGGAGAATCCCCTTCTGAAACGCTGGGTCGTCGTTCATTTTTCGTTAGAGATGGATACAATCCAACCCAACCATAACTGCAAACCTGTCTCAAAATAAACATCCACTTTTCTCCTAGTCTCATTTAAACTATGATCCCCGTCGTTTATTTGTATTTCAAAGTGCTATTTACATCTTAAAAGCCAGATCTTAGCTGCATCAAATGATACGGTTCGCTGCCGGCCGTTGGCAGGCCTGGCACTACGGTTGTTCTGCCTGTGTGCCTCTGAGCAAGGCCCTCATGCAGGCTGATAGGGGCAGTTTTTCCAGAGACCCCCGTCCCCCGCTGCGCTACACCACCCTGTTGAGGTGTAGTTGGTCCCGACAGACCGCTTACGAGTTTTCCTCCTCCCCTTTAGTGCAGTTCCCCACGCCTACCAGTCGCAGAGATTGGTGTACACACATGCAATCACTCGCCCACGCCGGGACCGATTTAGCCCCGCCATTTCCATGGCACGGAGAAGCGCAAAGTGCCTGTGTGAAGAAGTATAAAAAAAATAAAAGGTTTATGCTGCAGACATGCTAACCGCTAGCTTGTTGTTTCACAGGTTTCCTGCTAGACCTCAGGATGGGGGAAAGTTACAAGTGAGTGTAAAAATATAAGTCAACCGCTATTCTTTGGCACTACTACGGAAAAGTCAACAAAGGGAAGTGTGCTGAGGGACAAAGAAGGTCCGTACTCAACTCATTCTTTGTTGTTGTATTTTTTTCATTTCTTTCATTTAAATGCACCTGAGTCCTTAGCTCGAAGTCCTTAACATCTTTCAGAGTTTAAAAGCCGAGAGAGAGAGAGAGCAAGAGCAAGAGCGAGAGACCACCAGACGTCATGGGGCGCTGGGGTCCTGCTGCTCACGCTGAGAGCCAGGTGCCCACGGCCTCTCAGAGAGAGGGTGCTCCACGGGCCGGTGGCAGGTGTAATGGATTTCAAGTCCTCCCCACTACACATGCCTACAAAGCATCCAATCACCATGGCGACCCAGGCGGACACAGGGGTTTTTGGGCAGCTTTTCGAGCAGTTCTCCATCCAAAAACTCCTTTCTGTCTGTCGAGGAACTGAAATACGTGCGACTGCATCCCACCCCGCCTTTACCCCCTCCCCCCCCCCCCCCCCCCCCCCACACACATTTACGAGGAACCTCCCCTTGCCCTGCTTCTACTTCTCCTCTGATCATCTTTTCTTTTCATCCAGCACCCCTCCACCGCCTATCCTCTGGTTCCCAGTGAGCCAATGAACTCATCCCTGCAGAGCGAGGCTGTCTGAGCCTCGCATGGCAGATAAAGGCTAGAGGATTGTCAGTAATGACGGTTCGACCGAGCCGCACACAAGCCTCCCATAGCTGCTGGATTCAGCAGTAATTACGACAGAGGAGAGGAGGGGAGGGGGAGAGTGTGTGTTTGCGTGGGTGTGTGTGTGTGTCCGTTTGTGTTTGTGTGTGTTCGTTTTCGTGTGTGAGTTGGTATTCATACTCATGTGTGTGTGAGTGGCCGTTTGTGCGTGTGCGTGTGTGGGGGCAGACCGTGACTAGCTTTAAAACGCTTAGCAAGCATGTTTTATTTTATTATATATTTTTGGCCTGTGATGCCCTGTCAACATTTTATTGTAGGCAGGTTCAGCCGGATAGGGGCATGGGACTTAAAAGCCAAACAAAAACGTCCAAAAGAAGAAGAGAGGTACAAAGGAAGAGGTGGCCGGTAAGGAGGGGAGGGAGGGCAGGAGGGAGGGAGGGAGGAGGGGAGGGGATGGGAGGGAGAGCAAGAGAGAGACTCGGAAGTCTATGAATAGGGATGAGATTGGTTCAGTGATGCCGTGTGTTCTCCAATCACAGACATATTGAAGAAGGTGGAGAGGCTGGTGATGAGAGCAGAAGAAAAAAGCGAGAGCGGGAGGAGAGGGAAATAAATAATATAGCGGGCGAGGGACTATGAGAAGAAGCAGAGTGGCAGAGATTGAAAATAGCCGCAAACAAGATAAGAAGATTGATAGTGTCTTTGGGCGTTGGTGTGTGCCGCGGTTGTGTGTGCCGCGGTTGTGTGTGCGCATGGGCGTGTGTGCGCATGGGCGTGTGTGCATCTGTGTGTGCGTGTGTGTGTTTGTGCACGAATATGTTCTCGAAGAGGATCCTGCCATCTACCGAGGGAGGAGGAAAAATCCATCATCCATGCCGCCGTCTCCTAGCCTCTCTGAAGCCGGCTCATGGTAATCACCCCCCCCCCCACCCATCCTGCTACCTCCCCAAATAACTTCATTCTCACTGCTGTACCAACTTTCTCTCAGGACCCCCCCCCTTTCCTCTGCACACCGCGTCTGCTCAGAGAAACACACCCAGGTGCTTTTGAAGCAGACACCGAAGTCTGCGCTGCACACATAGAAACCCATCTTTTGTGAAGGCGACGCGAGGAGATAATTTGGGCTCAAGCGGCTTGTACGAGAACCAAACTTTGCACCGCGGGTAAGAATAAGGATGTGGAAACTACTGATTCAAGTCCTTCGTAGAGGCCGTTGCTAAAGTTTAGTGGAGAATACTGCAATCAGAGGTATTGTTGGCACTTGGTGGGGCTAGGGTTATTTATTTGCCAGTCTTGCTAACATTTCAACGATTTTAATTTAAGTGCATGATAAAAGAACAGAGGAACACATGCTATTGGACCAGGGCACCAGGGTATTCCTCCCACAGACAGGTCATCCATCACTGATCACTAGCCCTGCTCCCAGTCTTAAGCATGGTGGAGCCATTTAATACAAGAAACAACCGAGGAGAAAACAATTACACATATCTCGTGCCGGGGAGGAAATTAAAACTATAAATAATCACCGTCTTCACTTGACATTTATGCTTTATAATAACAACAACGCAACCTGTTCATTATAAGTGTGTGTCGGCCTATGACCTAATAGGAACGCTATCTGTATTTTTATCCTGTGAATCGCCGCAACATGCAGCCTGAGTGCATATAGCTCCGGTAGACATAAGGGAACACGACTATACTAATGTCTGTACACTAGACCTTATACTCTTATCCTCGGTAAGGGATGGTTAAAATGCATTTATGTGGAATATGTCTTTGGGGGGTGGGATGGAACCCTTCCCCGTTAATATGCAAGGCAGACACCCCAGATCTAAAGGAAGTGACTCCATTAAAGCCTCTGAGACAGCATTCATATATTTCTCAGCAACCAGCTCGCAATTACCCATTTAGATAGACATAGGTTACCGATTAATGCAGCGATCTTCCTCAATGCTTAACCCAGTGGGTTCATAAGCATTAATCATGAGAAATAGCAGCAGGCATTTCGGATAAACTGCTGCATATCATTTCAGCCACTCACAGTGTGCGGTCCGGAATAAGTAAAGATTAGCCAAACACAATTCTATTACACCCCTAAACAGATCAACGTTGCTATGGAGACCATGAAGCACTGTTGGTGGCAATCCAACTGTAAGTGAAAATCTACTTTTTAACCACCAAGTCCATTTTCCGACATAATCAGGCTGTAATTAACTAAATAATGTTATTTGACATGTGCTTTTAATCAACTTCCTGTACAACTGAAAAAAAGACAACGGAGTTAGAAGTGCAAAACATTAGCATACATATTTCTGCTGCGCTTGTCTCCAGTGATAATTACAGATTAATTTGGAAACAGGTGAGGTAACACAAGGAAGATAATGAGAGGAAGCAGTGCTCCATGTAAGCATAGATGGATGGATGGATGAATGGATGAATGGGTCAATGGATTAATGAATGAATGACGAAATAAACTCTGCTGTGCTCCACTCTAAACATAACGTCCAAAGGCGCTCTGTTAGCATTATGCTAACCACTACTCTCTTAGCGCTTCCTACAGCATCCCCATGAGCAGTCAACAGGCGGCCAGAGATCACCCGCTCGATGCCAACTGTCATCCATCGTCTTCCCCAAACCTCTCCAGAGAATGAGACCATTAACCGAGAGGGGTTGAACCCAACGATCTCAACCGCTGGAATATTGCTCTGGAGATCTTTAAAGCGATTTCTCTTTCGGGGGAAAACAAGTCAACATTGACTTCAGCTCCATCTCTGAAATAATGACGAGGAAACGGCACCGAACTGGGAGCGCAATGAAACGAACCATAACTCAATCCACTGGTTGAGTACTTAACGATATAATCTTCCCCTTGCTGGGTTAAATCTGGAACGCGCCAGCTCGGAGGGTTAACCTCGGCTGATGGATGAGGGTTTAAGTGGCGTGCTGACGTCTCCTGCTTCAGTCATCATCAGGCAGGGACAGAGTGCACCGGGGCCGGGCTGAGTGGACAACAGCAGTCATTGACAGCATCCCGGCCGCCCGCAGAGGGAAAACACAACAGATCTACGACACCAACGAGCCCACTTAAGATAATTAGCAGATCACTCGGTGCGGCCTCCTCCGTCTCCATTCAGCAGGGGGGAGTCGTTCCCGACGAGGGAACAACAGCCCTCGCGATAAACAAGGTACTAAAAGAGCCCTAAATGTGGAAGGCGCTTTTATTAACTTTTAAAAAGGACACAAATACACTTGATTAGCAGCCGTTAAAGGAGAGCAACTAATAGGGCGTGGGGTACTAACAAAGTGGAATAAAGCAACGGAGAGCGTTCTGACCTTGGGGAGAAAGGGAATATAAAGGACCCTTCATTCAAACTGTACTGCATTAATGACGCCAATTTAAATTAGCATTGTCATCGGTGCAACATTGCAACCGCAGTGTCACAACTTTCACAGAAAGATTGTTGGCTTTTTATTTGTCAGCACGGGAGACACGCAGCTCGACTCAAATAAAACAACAAGCTGGCGTTGCCAACAACAATCCACGATGCCGTGGGAAACGTCGAGACAAATTTGAGACCTGTTTATAAACTGGCAGCTTTGATCAAGAAACCCTCTATCTGAGGCCCTCATTTGGAGAGAGCATCCACAGGCGATCCAACTCCAATCATCGGTGCACATTTTGTCGAGGGATAAACAAAGGATGAAACCGCTTCGAGGTACACCGTCGGGGAGTGCGGGCGACATCAATCGCAGAGCTCTCTCTCCCTGTTTCAAACGTAAGTCTTTACATCACAGCCCAAACCCTCGCTCAACTGACAAAACAACTTAAGTTAGTCAAACACAGAGGCAGAGGCTTGTGAGGGCGGAAGTTCAGAAAAACAGATGGCATTTCCTTTCCCTTTTTTCTATTTTCAACACGAACAACTGAAAGGAGGTTTTAACTATTTCTCCCGTCGTTGAATGTCCGACTTGGCAGCAGCTGCTCGCAGTTTCATTCCAGTACGTTCCGCAGCCTGCCACCCTGCCAGGTTACACCCCTGTAGGGTTTTAGCGTCGGGAAGGGACTGAAAAACTAATGGGAAAATAACAATTCACAGACGAGACCCCACCACGGCGCCAACATGGCTACACACGCTTGCCGAGCCAGCTCGCTTGTCCTTCCAATTAGAACCACTTCCCCCACCCCCCCCCCTGGACATCAACGGCGTCAGCTCGGGAACATCCAGAAGGAGAAGGTTGAGGTGATCCTCGACCCCCCCCCCCCAGACCACCACGAGCTTATGGCCGGACTTCACTTTCCCCCCTTTCCCCGGCCCATCTCCTTCACAATCCCCTTGTATCGCTGGGGTCTTTGAAGTCCGGCCAGCGAAGGGCTTTGGGACGCCCTGCCATCCCTCCACCACCACCAGGAAGAGGATTAGCCGGCCCCTGCTGGAGTGGACTGGAAGGCATGGAGCTGGTCGGTAGAAGGAGCGGGGTTCCTTATTTACTGGGCGGCGGCGGTGTACACAGACAGTTATCCCGCTGACCAGAGCTGGGAGAGAGACAGGGATTTGAAACCAATTTAGGCTGAGAAAGAAATTCCAGTCATTTTGTCCATAACCACAAACACCGCTTTTGGCACACATTTTCTTTGTAGTGCCACTCACGGAGTTCAGAAAAGATGGGAATACACACAGTGGTGAACTAGGGCCAGGCGAGTTCCTTGTTTAGAAATGTATCGTGATTCTGAGTCACACAGGATTCAAGTGTTAAATATTCAGCAGGGTTCCGGTCTCTAATCTGTCACACTGCTTTTGTTTTCTTTCTTTTGTTCTTGTTCAACCACTATATTCCCTCTGTCGAATGTACATTATTTATTTACCTTTTTAGCTGTACATTGACTTGTTATTTGTTTACCTGTGTAATTACCACGAGTATTAAATATGCTTGTAATGTATTTACCTCAAACTTCTTTTTGACTCCCAGTACAAAGTCAACACAAACATTTTATATATACACTTATATTTTTTTAATAGTTAGTATATTTTAAGGGAAGAGGACTAAAAGTTCCCAATGTCCTCCAAAACAATATTCCCCCATGGAATCCGACGTAATACATTCCCTGACCACTGCTATCTGACCTTCCCCCATTAGGCTCTGTATGGTGTGCTTGAGTCCTATTGACGATTACAATAATCATAATAATAATGTTGAGGCTTACATAATATCAATCAATGCGATCCACATAACAGCACATCCACGCTTAACGCCCATACAAAAGCTAGCAGCGTGGCGCTTAGCCAAAGAAAGAACATACGTCACATCTGCCACTTGCCCATCAGCGGGTTTGGAGTAATGGGCTGCATTGTCGTATCAGGGACAACTTGGCCCTCCATCTCTTTGTTGGTGCAGGGGCTCCAGCAGCACTGAAGATTGGCTTATAAGCATGCGTGGGTGAGAAAGAGAGTTGTACAGACGCAGAGAGGAAGAAAGAGAGAAGAGATGGAAAGAGAAAGTGGGAGAAGCAGGGGGGGGGGGGGGGGTAGAGAGAGAGAGAGAGACATCCGACTTCACTACTCTTAATAAAGCTGCCATATCAACCCCAGAGATCTGCTCACCCCAATTATCCTCCTGACACCTCCGGCCACCACCCACACCACCACCCTCCTCTCTCACCCTCCTCCTCCTCCTCCTCCACTATCTCTTCATCCCTCCTCCTCTTCATCCTCTCCCTCCTCCTTCACGACCATCAGCGCCTCGCCTCCCTCCTCCCCCCCCCCCCCCTCCCTCCCCCTTTCCCTCCCCCTCCTCGGCAGCCTGTTTCCAGGCTCTGATGGTGACTGTGTAGTATGAACCCCATAGGACCCTCCCCTGCTGCGCTGCCTGCTCCGGCTCCCGCTGCCTGCAGCCTCTCTCGGCTCTGTGCTCACAGTCTGCTGTTTGAGCGGTGTCATGGCCGCGCCGCCGCCAGCCAATCAAACCGCCGATCAAAGTATTGAGCCGCGTGGCCCAATAAGCACCCCGGCGCATGCTCACATCAGTGGGTTTTGTTCATTTTTAGATATGCATTCAACTTCAACAGCTCCACGGCAACAAAGCGCTTCACCCTGGAAGAGGGGGTCGCCGGTGCCTTTTTAGAGTGGTAAACAGGAGCTGAAGGGCTTTAAAATGAGTTGTGTTTGTGCCTCACTGTTTTTCCGTTGTGCGGCTCTAGCATAGGAATGTCGAATCCCTCCGGGTCCCGAAGCTGCGCAGCTTCATTGGTATTACAAGAGTGATGGTTATTGTGGCGAATCAAAACGAACCGGACGACGCGTACAGAGTTGACAGGAGGACGCGATTGGCTCAGTACTAAACTGGTCGGCAGGGTAACCAAAACCAACGACCAAAACCCATAAGGCACCAATAGGCAGGAAGGAAAGAAAGATGGAAAGAAAGAAGGAAAAATGCCCGCCTCCATGTCTGTGCATCAGGGGCTGTCTTGAAGACAGGTGGCGGCTGGCGTTAACCTTGCGTGGTGACCAAGGTCACCGCCAGCCCACATCTGGCTGGCCATCTGTTTGTTATTAGTCCCAGGAGGAGGGTCTGTCAGTGGTGCACCTTGGCCCTATCCTCTGCTGTCCACACCTTTCCCCGCCTGGCCCGGGAGCAGGCAGACAGCCTGCCTCACTGCCGCTGAGACAGTGGAGCTGGACTCCACCATGGCATCATCACCTCCAATTATGTTGATTAGCGTGGTGATGAAAACCCAGGGCAGCGAGGTTTTGGTGCACAGGAATGCATGAGGGTCTTGAAAACGAGGGTCTAGGGTCTTGTTTTGGGCGGGCAACATCAGATGAATGAAATCATAGTTCATTCACCTTTTATATCCGCGATTGGTTTTATGTCTGTATTAAACACATACGGCTTGGATTACTTTTCAAAACGACCACATTCTCAAGAGCATAGAAACATAAAAAAATAACCTTCTTTGCAATTCAGAGCCAGACGAGTAAAAAGGGCATTTCTTAATGTTTGATTACCATTTTAATTAATGTGAATTAATCATATCTACGATTAAAGCTGCGTGTTTGCTTTGCTTTGTTTTCACAAGGGCCATTAATTAAACAGTTGGAATGCTTCATGGGAGACTCCGCTCGTCAAACTCAGCTTAAGAATTTTCTGTTGACTGAAAAGTGCAATCAAATCGTCTTCCAAGTACGAAGTCAATAGTAATAAAATAGTGCTGAAAAATTAATGACATAGTTATTTGGGGGAAAACATAATTTTCGACCTACCATTTACCAACAGATGGGCTGCTGTGATCCACCGAGCAGGAGAGGAAGAGTTACCAAAGGATGGAGAAAGGTCAGGAGCCAGGAAATGTCACCAACTGCAAGAAAGAGGAAGAGGAAAAGGCCATGTTGCATTTCTGATGAACACAGCGGAGACGGAGGCCAGAGAATATTGTCAAATGTATTTCTACCGCCCGGAACTGTGATAACACAAAGCCAGTAGGAGCATCTTCACATGCATCTTTTCCTGATTACATGGCCGTGGGGCATGGTGTACTAGAAAGTATCAAATAAAACAATAACACACCAAACTATCGTCAGATTAGTTCAAAACCATTCCAGGATGAAGGAGCGCAGAAAGAGAACACAATAACTGCGTAAAGCCTTTGAAAATCCCTGAGCAGAAGCAAGCATTTTAGCTCACAATCTGTTTCGCCAATCTGCTACAGGCGGCGAAGCTTGCCAGTTTGCCGCAAAACAAAGTAGCAAGAGAAAACACACTAATAAACAGACACACACCGATAAACAGACAGAAAGACACACAACACATGCACACACTCAAAACACACACACACTCTAAACAGAAACACATTTAAACACCCACACTAATGAAATAGAAAGACATACACAACCAACAGACAGACATACACAACAACATGCAACACACACACACACACACACACACACACACACACACACACACACACACACACACACACACACACACACACACACACACACACACACACACACACACACACACACACACACACAATTTTTATTCCTGAAAGGCGAGTGGATGTGTAAATAATTCAGAGGCAGACTGGCTGGCTTCACAATGCATCTCCATGTGTTTGATGAGGAGGAGACACCTGATCATATAGCATATAAACAACACACACGCAGGCACCTCACGCCCCCATTATGCGCTTTTAACCCGGTCCGCTGGCTGTTTAGAAGGAGTCACATAACTTGGCCAGGCCATTGAAATGAGTTTAAATTATTCAAACATTCAAAAGGCCAATGATTCAATGTGTGCTCCTGATGTGACGACACCGTCCACACAATGTATCTAGATAAATAAATAAAGTGCCAGTAAAATTGTGTTCTGACTGTCGTTCTGGAAAATAGCTTTTTTTAACCACACCGGCTTAAGCTCCCCTTTAAAAATATATTATTTGAAGCCAACTCCCAATAAACTGTAATCACCGCCCCCTCCTCCCTGCCTGCTCCGTCCGTTATCCTTCCAGCAAAGGCCTAACAAAAAGCAAGGGGAATGGCGACGCGGTTGGATCCTAAACTCCCAGAAAGATAAACTAGTGACAAACGGCGGTGATAGGAGCAGTGACCCCCGGCTCGGGCGCCTTTCAGGGGCTGAGCTGCTGGAAGACTCTGCAACGGAAGCAGAGCCTGGATTAGCAGGCCCACCAGCTGCTGACCACAGGAAACTGATGGAGGTACACTTGGGGTGAGGGAGAGGTCCAAACATGCGCACACACACAAACACACACACACACACACACACACTTATTTTCCTCTCTTCTCCCTGCCCTCGCCTTATGCTCTTGCACTCCCTCTTCCCGTTGCTCTTCATCTTTCTAGTCTCTCCTTCTTTACCTCTCCCATTGTTTTGCTAAGAGAACCCAAAGGGTGAAGGTGGGCTGGTATTATTGTCTATCAATAACAGGCTGTTCTGGGTAGCATGATACTTTGAGGCGCCAGGCCAAAGACCTTGTTATTTTCCCCCCTCCAATCGGCGGGGTGTCGACTGAAGCGGTGATTGATGACTGCTTGTGTTTGCAATCTGTAGGACCTCTATTAGATCACAACATTCTGGGGAAGGAAATATGAAAGTGTTAGATAAGCACACAGCAGCGGAAACGAGATCCAGGCACAACAAGCAGAGTACCTCCCTGATTATCCTTAAAGCACTTTTGTGTTTCCAGACGGAAAATTGCTCGATAAACTTTGCATGTTGATTTTTTAAAGAGACGCCAGCTTTTCAAGTGTGTGTGTGTGTGTGTGTGTGTGTGTGTGCGTGTTCAAGCCAATGCAGACATCTGTGCAAAATCCACCGTTGAAATGCCCTTCATAATTTGAGATCAATGTCATTTAAAGGTGCAGTGAACCCCAAATCTTTTTATTTGGGGATTTAAACGTGGTAATAAGTCTCATATGATCTTCAACATGGTATTCTCTACCGTCACTGAAATAAGACCATCATATTGAGAAAACATGAGTGAAGGTTCTGCTCTTGTCATACCTGTCCTGACGTTGAAGTGCCTCTTACTATATTCTCCAACGTCAGGACAAAGGGACACCGGGGGGCGGGTGTGTGTGGTGGTGCTGACCTCCATCTTATTAGCGGTTGATCTGGACGTTTATGTCCGAGAGAGGGTAATGCTTCCCGGATATTTCATTTCAAGAATCAACAAGATGCAGTGGATGTTGTGGGGAGAACACACCTTCGTAGAGCCCTCTGCCAAAAGCGCTTTATTAGATAGATTATTTTTTTATAGTGTACAAAATCAAGTCGAAAAAGGGGGTTCACTTACACTTTAAAATGATTTTGATCTAACTTAGCTTGGCAGAGAGTTGCAGTAGGGGGGTTAAAGTTGAACCCTTGGTCATGATGCTGAAACTTCAAAAGGCACTCAACATCATGCAGTGATTAGTCTCCCTGTGCCACAATTTTGAGGGGGTTGTTCAGACTGGTTCTGCCTCGTTCAGACTTTGGTTCCTGCCCATCAGTTAGTCATTTAGCAGATGACAAATGGAGGATGCGCCCCACGCAACCTGGGGAAATTTGGCTCTGCAAAGACAGCATGGGAGCTGAAGATTTATCCTCCATACAGGAGGTAAACATCGCAGCATGAGGGTTGGAGAACGGTTTCGACTTGAGCCAGGAACCCCATTGTGAAGTACTGATCCTCCAGGCTTCAGTGAATCTGTCTATTTGAAAACACTTAAACAATTGCTTGGAACTGCATGTGTATACGTCAGTCAGCAAAATGATTTTTGAAAGCAAATGTCTGAAAACGATTTGAGCCCTGCAGCTTCAACGTACATCGATGTCAAATCAACACAGGGATTTGTATGTGAATAAAGACACCGGTGTTGAATCATGCTTTTTAAAACTCATAGACCACTTTATGGAGGGACTGGGAACACTAGACAATAGAGTGTATTAACTTTAATACAGTTATAGTTATATACTATAAACTGGCAAGTGAAAGAAGACTGGACACTTCTCGAAAGGCAGTTTGGGACCAAGCCAATTCTACCGGCCCGTCCTAGTTCTGAGACAGTTGTGGAGCTCTACCAGAGCGGTAAAAGCTGTACTGGATGAACTGATTCTTGGAGCTGGATGCCCATCGGGGCCCTTTAACCCAACAACAACCACCAGCAGCATCCCATCTGAAGTATCAGCCATGGTTGAGCGGCAGAGCTCACCTGTAACGGTGCTTTTCCATTGATTCCTTTTCCATCGTGCAAACAAGACGATGAAACAGGAGATGATGGCACAACCCTCCCCAGGGGTGAAAGAGTTTCCATCCAATCCCTACACCACAAACAAAAGAAAACCATGATAGTGTGGCATCATGTCAAGGAACAGAACTGGGCCAGGTCAGATTTGGTTAGTTTGTCTGATCCTGGAATGGTTAGTTTGTCTGGTCCAGAATAAGTCTACTTGATTGAATTCACATGAATTGTTTCCCTGACATCTCTGTTCAAGCGAGGTTGAACAAAACTATAACAGTTTATTAATGCATTTTAATAAAATTACATATAATATATAATATAATCATTTGAAATAATTAAAGAATTATTTAAAATGATTATATTAAGAATTATTTTCTTTGCTTATGAATCTGTCAAATATGTTTTTATTAGTTACATTTATCATTTAGACAATGATCAAATCAAATGCTCCATTTAGCAACATTTGACATAGATTTTTTTTATCTAATATGCAGACAAGAACAAGAGGTTTTAAAAAAGTTATAAGTCAGTCATCCTAGCAGGAGACAAAATCTCTTCTCTTTCTAGATTGCACACATGCTCACACACACGCGCACACACTTAATTTTGAGTTAGCAGTGGTTTGATTAATCAAGAGAGCCTGGAGCCGTAAGACTCAGCTGCTTAACGTGACAGATCAAGCCCCACGGAGCCGGATCTAGAGGAGGACTCAGAGAGAGGATCATCTGGGCTAACGCTAACGCTAACAGCTACGCTAGGCTGGCCGACACTTCAAAACCATTATGGAGGCCAACGGCTAAGCATGGCCAGTGACAAACACTTCCAAAACACATTGAAAAAAATAAAACAAGTCGGAAAACTCAAGCTCTGTGGTAAGAGAATTAAGGGCTAGAGAGGCTCGAATTCGTTATCGTTCGGATTGTCCATACTGTAACAAATGGGTGTTCTTTTTTTTATCATACTTTCTTTTTTTTTAACACTTGCTAGGTTTTTTTCTAACGACGCTAGGTTAATGTGTGGTTTGTTAATGTGTGGTGGATAAGGGCAATCATTTGATCATTAAAGTGTTTTAAGGAAAGCATTTATTTTATTTTACTCTCATTCTTATTTTACCGTAAGAGTGACATCGTGAGAGAAAAGGATAAAGGGAGAGAAGCTGTTCAGGAACATATCCTGATCACTTTTTGTTGTTAGAGCTAGCCAGGGGGTAGGAGCACAAGGTCATGAAACCAGCTGGAAAATATTAGGCCAGAATCAATTAACCATGAGGATACTCATGACCTCAACATCATAACCATGTTAACCATTAACAGTGATATTTTTGATCATTGACCTTCTTCTAACTAAGCATTAACTATTCATCACATGATAGAATTGGGAGAAAATATGAACGTTGGACAATTGCCTTTCTCCCCCAATATCAGCCCATCTTTATTCATAACCGATACTTGTTGTAAAAGATGGATTCCTTGCATACAGTACAGAGAACAACACAGTGGATATAAAATATCTTTCCAACAGATATAAGCTGAACACAACTGCAAAAGAAACTGTGTCCAATGCACTTGCTCTGAAAAAGGTCTCTGCAAAGAAAGAGCAAAGAGTACTGGAAAAGGTTTGGTGCTGCTCAGGCAGCACAAAAACGGATAAGGATGAGGATGATAACCATGAAGATGAAGCTGAAGACGAAGAAGAAGAACTAGCCAGCTGAAAGCCCGGCCTGGGGAGTACAGCGTCCCGGGTTCAGGCCTGGTGGAATGCTGCAGCGATTGTGGTATTTCAGAGTTTCTGGAGGAGACAGGAGACATTTAAATGGCAGAATGCCAGAGCAGTCACCGCTCAAAGGACTTTTTTTTCCCCATAATTGCTGCTTTCCCCGGGAAGCACACCACAACTTGTGAGCTCTCACAAGGAGAAGACGGTGCTTTCACATCGCTCCTCTCGGGATGCCTCTCCCCCTGCACAATAACCCTGCAGAGTTGCATGCAAATGAGTCAAAAAACAACTGTCAATATTATTCACCACTGGCCCACGACCCAGGGTGTTTAACCATGGAGTCATTGAACGTGGACGCTGTTGTCCTCTGAGACTCAACGGTTTCAGTTACCCGCAGGCAAGGAAAAGGGTTGTGGATGGACATGTCTCAAGGATGTCGGTAGGCTGCGGCTGTCGGGGGATTGAACCCAGGGTCTCCTGAATGGAACACCCCCCCGAACCAAGACACTACTCTGCACCCACGCTTCCCTTTAATTCACTATCCAGAGATGACTCAGAACCCTGCATTGCATGTTATAGAGAACCCTGCTGAACTACACAGCGGTGGACAGGGTCCTGTGTGTGTGTGTGTGTGTGTGTGTGTGTGTGTGTGTGTGTGTGTGTGTGTGTGTGTGTGTGTGTGTGTGTGTGTGTGTGTGTGTGTGTGTGTGTGTGTGTGTGTGTGTGTGTGTGTGTGTGTATGTGTGTGGGACCCCTCCACCGCCCAGCGGTGCTCATCTGGCCAGCAGACAGCGCCCCCACTCGGGGGGGGGGGGGGGGGGGGGCTCAGCTGTCTGGTGCGGGGTAAAGGGAAAACATGTGGCGTCGTTTCAACAGGGGGGGGGGGGGCGTCTGCGAAAGTGAAAACACAGCCAGCGCATGGAAGAGCGACGGCGGCGAAGTGTGCATGTACTGAGTGTGTTCTGACCGTGGGGGTCTCTAGCCCCCCGCCCCCTCCAACCCCTCCAACCCCCTCCTACTCCTCTCTAGAACATTCCCTCCACTCTCCTTTATCTCCACTTAACTTTCTTTACCGCGACGGCCGCCGGCTGCAAAGAGAATCAATCAGGATTCAGGTCGTGACACGGACCCCCGTCCCCCCCTTCCCCTGGACTCCTGACCTCTGACCCTGACCAGTGTTCGCCCCTCCAGAGCGTGACAGGGATTTGTCTGCGCTGCGTGTCCGACGTTAACACAGTCCTCATGTCAGCGGCTGTGGTGGAGCAGGGGGGGGGGGGGGGGTACACAGGGTTACCCCTGTCTAATAATCAATCACTCCATCACAGTTCAAGGTGGGCGACCCCGCAGACCCCACCCCCCTGCCCAACCCCCTCTCCAAAAAGGGGGGGGGGGGGGGCGTCAGGAAGCTCGGCCTGTTTAATGTCTTACCACTCTTTTCCCGCCAACTGGGACAGAGGTCTGGCGTATCTGAGTTTCAGCGTGTATCTCAGCCGTTCAGCTAATTCATTCATTCTGTATCTCCTTACCCCACAGTATCAAGTCTGGCTGACCAGGGAGCCTGGTTTATAGCGTCGGGTGGGCTGGTGAATTAGCATAGCATAATTACACTTGGGAAGGTTCCAGTTTGCAGCGCGGCAGTGCACTATCGCACTGACGTAGCCCTTAATTTGCCATTGTATTGGCCGTCCAGCTTCCAGTCGCGCTATGATATTTGAGATTAATGCTGAATTGCGGAGTGTTGGTTTAACTGATGGAGCGCGGCATAGGGGGAGAGCCAGGGTCCTGTACGTGGGCGGGGGGTCTGATTAGTGGGCCATAGCTGGCGCTCCCCCACCTCACCCTCCCCCCCAGGGGGTATTATCATGGTAATCAAACAGGGAAGAGGACGACAAACCTTCCCCTGAAACAATAATGGGAACACGCTACAAGTCCAAGCCCAGAATGGAGACAGAATGGAGAGAGGCATTCACCTCTGCCTGCCAGGGCAGAGAGGAATTGACAGAGGCGCTAAGTCGACTGGGTAATTAAAAAAGAACACGGGCTAATTAAGGAAACCAGATCCGAACAGCGAACGTCAACACGCTGGCTGTGACCTGTGTCACCGCCTTGTGTCCGACAGTCTCTCTCGCTCAAATTGAACAAGCAGCGGGGGGGCCGGGGACTGGCCGGGCGGGGGGGGTGGGGGGGGGGGGGGGGGGGGGGGTAGGGGAGTGGCGGGTGGGTTTGGAGGAGTGTTCAATTGGACATGATTTCTATTAGCATCCAATGGCACTGGCGCCCTTAACTTCATTTCACACTGTGTGATGAAAACTTTTCTTCCCTCGTCTTTTCTTTAGTTGTTTCCCTCCTTTTATTCAATTTCTGCTACGCTGGCGGTTGCTCGGTTCTGTGCAAGAGAGTTTGAGAAAGCAATAAAAGGAATACAACTTGAGGTGGCATGATTTCAATTCAAAACTAGAGCGTGGATCGCACTTATCCAAATGATACGGGGCCCCCCGTTTGGGATACGGCATTATGTTTATGAAGCTCCCCAGGGAAATGTGTTGCATTGTGTATGTGAGTGCGTATTGCATTTGTATGAGGACCACAAACCAACCAAAGTATGAAATTTGTTTACCATAATTCGTATGATTCGCTCACTAACGATCGTTGTCAACAGGCCTACATTTAAAATAAAACCTCATTGGGTGGAACAGAGAGGGAAGGTGACTGAATAAATAAGTGAATACACACACACACACACACACACACACACACACACACACACACGCCCGCAAACACGAACACAAACTTCCTCTTGCGTTATGAAAAAGTAATATTGGCGGTTGGTGCGTTGTTTATCCACAGTTGTTGCTTATACCGTCAATCACAGGCAGAAGTCCCTGGGGGAGAAAGGGAGATGGCAGGAAGATAACGCAAGATCGCAATAAAGAAATGAGAAAACAATGAGGCAGCAGCCCACATCAGAAGAGACGCTGTGTGTGTGTGTGTGTGTGTGTGTGTGTGTGTGTGTGTGTGTGTGTGTGTGTGTGTGTGTGTGTGTGTGTGTGTGTGTGTGTGTGTGTGTGTGTGTGTGTGTGTGTGTGTGTGTGTGTGTGTGTGTGTGTGTGTGATGGAGGAAGTTTAGGGCTCTACTTTTGTCAAATAAAAATTAAATAGGATATAAAAATGAAGACGCTTATAGTTGTCGGGTAAATGTCCACAACAATCTATGGACAAATACTTTGCATATATAAAATTACACATGTTCAAACATATATACTATCTATACATGTGTTAAGAAAATAGTCTATCCCGCGCACAGACAGACAGACAGACAGACAGACAGACAGACAGACAGACAGACAGACAGACAGACAGACAGACAGACAGACAGACAGACAGACAGACAGACAGACAGACAGACAGACAGACAGACAGACAGACAGACACGTCTGAGCTGGAGTCGATTGGTAAGGAAAATGCATGGGAAGGAAAGAGGTCTGCTTTACTTATCCTGGACATGAGTCTGTGTCGGATTCAAATGACAACGCCCCCCTCCTTCTGCAAGCCCCTCTCCTGGCTAACACAACCCCAAACTCTCTGCCCCCGGAGATGGTTTTAAAAATAGCCCAAATTAAATGGAAGCGGGCCCAGGGTTCTGAGGAATAGGGAAAAACAACTCCACAAGTCTCCTTCTAGACTTATCTTCCAGCGTGTCCAATCCAAACACTTGATATTCACATATGGCGACCAAAGGAAACATACACACGCACGCAAGGATTCACACCAACACACATTCCAGCAGTGCTCATTTCCATACAAGGAAAAAACCTCAAGCAAAAACATTCAACCGCAGCAATGAAATCCAATAACAGCATGCTAATACTCACAAATGGTATAGTTTGGTTGTTTTTGTGTGGAGAAGAAACATGCATCTCGAGAAGACAATCGAAAATCAAAGCTTTGTCAGTGTTGAGTGCAACATAAAAACTTGTTCAACCAAATCATATTT
The DNA here is from genome assembly GCF_031168955.1 of Gadus macrocephalus. Lineage (NCBI taxonomy): Eukaryota > Metazoa > Chordata > Actinopteri > Gadiformes > Gadidae > Gadus > Gadus macrocephalus. Next base: position 12,742,594 of record NC_082392.1, read on the forward strand.
TTGAAACAAGCTGAGAACAGAGTCTGCCTCAGTTCATTCTTGGGGTGTACAGTAGGCTATGCACAAACTTGTTGCTGCTGACAGGGTCAAAGCAGACTGCTATTTATGGAAAGTTTTGAAACTGGACACAGGGTTAAGTACAGGCTAGTGTACTCCTGATTATTATACTAACATTATACAGCCGTGGTCAAGAAGAGGATTCATGGATAGGGCTGGGAATTGTTTGAATTTGACAATACCTACCTATGTAATTGCCATTTATAGTGGTGACCTGAATAAGATAAAATAATCTGTTGGGTATTTTACGGCCATTGCAAAATTGTTAATAATTTGAAATGAATAGAACAATAATATAACAAATAACAATAGCATGATTTCTTCTTAAAATAAGTCAATTAAAACCTATACGAGATGCTAACTTAATACTCCGTTTAGTAGCAAAACGTGCATTTTAATACGATGGTAGGTACCCGTTATGTGGGTACCGCTTGAACCATAGTTGCTGTCCAACCCTATTCACAGAGCTATCTTACTTGGCAATCTAACAACACAAGTAATGAATTACTCCACTACAAATTACCTCCCAATTACTGGCCACACCCTTCTGAGAGTGTGCAGAACGAAGCTAGGATTGAAAGGAATACAGCATTACCGTATTCAAACTGTGACTTTGGGGAAGGTGGGAAGACGGAGGAGAAAAAATATCCTTATCTTAGGGTTTTAATTTCCTGCTTCATTTCACATGAAAATCATGAAAATCTCCTTCTGATAAAGTGTCATAAGAATCGATGGGACGCGGTCGTAACTATGAATAGAATCTACAGAGAAAGGAGAGAAAACACCTTTTATCAATGCCCTCGTCCTGTAGTTGGCCTAATTGCTTCACACAGCACGTGACACCAGACAATTGCTCTTCCGCAGATCAACAGAAATCAGATCTATTTTGTTGCTTCAGGCCCGGTTGGAGGCAGATCAATTGACAAGTCAGGGCCTTGCACCTCCTACGTTGCCTGTTGCACGGGTGGGACGGCCGTCCGTTATCACAGAGCCGGCCGGGTTTTGGAATCGGAAGTCAGGAGGGCCGAGGTGGAAGATTGGGAATTAAAGGGGGGTTGGAGGGAGGGCTTGCTGTGCTCTCTGCTTGAGCGCTCAATCAATGAGCCAAGGGGCTGGCCCTCATTATGAAGTGATAAAGCGGTCATTTGGAGCACAAACTAAAGCACCTTTAGCCGTCCACACCGGGACCCGGGAATCGATAGGTGGTGTACGGCACATTTAAAGGGACACGGGGTTCTTTAGTTAAGGCGTTTCCTCCAATTAAATGAAATAGCAGGCAGGAAGAGAGTAGTGCATTAAGATGAAACAGTTTGTTCCTGTGCTTAGCGAAGGGTGCGGGCAGAGGGGGTTAGGGTTTTGCTGATACAAGCGCAATCAAAATCATCCGGGAGTTCACATTATGCTACGGAGCAGTACGATTTTTTTATTTTTTATTAATATGCGCACACTAACACACGCCCACATCCTCCCTGGTTCCACTGGTCTGAAAATATGTCTCTGGGTGTGAGCAGCTCAGCAAAGATGAAGATGCCGTTACTAGCCATTTCTTTGTCTAGAATATGCACGAAAACACAACTTCAACTCTTCATATCCTTTCCGTTCAATCCCCTTAAGACGGGCCTCCATTCTGCCACACATGCCATTTCCGAACGGCCCTCCAGGTAGCGAGGGAAAATCGCCTTGTTACACCAATCAAAGGATGCGTGTGTCTGTGATACTATGCAGAGAGTAGGTACCCTTTCTTTCATCTAAAAGGGCAGGCGGCGCGGCAGTGTTGATGCTCAGAGAGAGAGAGAGAGAGAGAGAGAGAGAGAGAGAGAGAGAGAGAGAGAGAGAGAGAGAGAGAGAGAGAGAGAGAGAGAGAGAGAGAGAGAGAGAGAGAGAGATTATGTACAAGTCTTTTCTCACACTCTGAATGGTGTACCGGTTCTCCCCTTCACACGTGTACGTGGCTATGAACAAACCCGAAAGCATCGCACTATTTACATTCCCTTGAACCAAGTCAATAAATAATTTCATATGGAACAACAAACAGATGACAAAGGAACAATGCCGCACAAATAGACCTGACAAAGACAGGGTGAAATAAAGGGTGGTAAAGTAAGGGTTGACATAACTGTGAAAGGATGTTTTTATAAGAAGTTGGAAACATCAACCTTGGCATGGTTGGTGCCGGCAATAAAAGTAATGTGACCAAACCCTGCATAATTAACGACTGCCAACCTCAATTATTATGAGGTCTTCAGATAACAGGAATCACATATATATAAAATGAATGCTTATGGCAAGTGGCCCAAAATAATATTCTAAATGCATTTTCAGCTTGGATTCCCTCTAAAATAAGTGTGGTATGTGAAGATAATCCGAGGCAGGTTAATAAGAAAGACATCCGTAGCTCCCTACTGCTCACCCAATGGCCAGCCTGCAGACCTTCAATCTGAACCACCACTATCAACACGTCCATTCACCAGGAGGGGGTCAGAGCAGCCTAGCCCTCCACAGCAGACAGCAGCCGTGCTCCGCCGGGGACACGGCTGTTTATCTACCAGGGAAACGCTAGTGATTCTCACTAGCGATTCTTCCCATTCTCACTTGGAATTCAAACCAAAACGAGCAACGTTTAGCAGTAGCTAAAGCCAAAGCAAAAAGCAGAGCGGGCCGCCGCCAACGCCACGGTGGGGCTGGCGGCCCCAAACACCCCCGAGTCTGCGTTGGACGAGGGGTTAATGTTCCTGCAACAACAGCTCAAACAGAACCGCAGGAAGACAGCCAGTCTGGACTGACGGCGCGGGGTCTGTCACATGGCCAGAGTGCGGTCCCTGACAGCCCTGATGTTTGGGGTTTCGCCATCTCCTCTCACTTCCCTTCTCTCACTTTCTATCCCTTCACTGAACCCAGAGGTGTTTTTTTTTCTCTTTCCCCCCCCCTCTCTCTTCCTGAAATTTACACACTCATCAAGTAGGCTGTAATTTCCCATTCTGCACAAACCACGGCGAGGACCGCAGGAGGGTAGCCATGGCACGCCTGCTTCGGGTATCACCAGAAGTAATTACAAGACTGCCAAGGACTCCACCCTAATGGCACGAGATTGGTCCGATGCGGGAGAGCACTGAGTGTCGCCGCGAGACGCACGCCTGCAGAATAACCTTGATCCAGCAGGGGGGGGGGGGGAAACCCGGGGGAAACAGATGTAGCTTAAACTGCCGTGCGGAGAATCCCAAGGGTAACGCCGTGTTCAAACCAACGTTAATATAAGGCTAATGCGGTTGACACACGAGTAGCTGAATCAGCAACAAAATAAATAAAGGCAGGAACTAAAAAACAAATAGAAAGAGCCATTCCCCCCCCCCCCGTGCCACTACGGCGCTGCGCTGCCAGCTGAGCGGTATTCTCCGGCTGTGGCGGGGTCCGGCGGGGGACAGTGATGGAAGACCCCCATCAGCTGCAGTGCAGGAGGCACACGGCCGCCTCACTTCCCCCTAACTCTTCCATTTGTAACGCCCCACGCAACATGCTAATGCCGGTTCCCCGCCAGCTGCGGACCACGGGGAACGGGCCGGTCTCCGGGGGCCAAGGACCCTCTCTCTGGTCTCGGCAGATCGCCCGGACGGGGCCCGTCCCGTGTCAGGCCCCGGGGTAATGGACGATGGGGAGCCTCTGTGGTGGACGGGTAATAAGTCATTCCCAAGGGGTCCCAAACCCCTCACTGGACACAAGGCAGCAGTCAGGGGGGAGGGGCGGGAGGTTACCCTTGAATCCTTAACATCCTCCTGCTCCGCCTCCAACCCCCAGCCCCTTCCCCCGAGTCCCCGAACCCTTTCTCCCCCACCCCGACACCCCCTTTCTCCCAGCATTTCGTCTTTTTTCTCCTTCAAGCTTAGCCCTCCGTTGGCTGCACAGTTGCCATGGGTAACAACCTGCTACCATCAGTTTGAAATATGAGGTGCCAGGGAGCAGAGGCTCTCTCAGGTGGCGTGGCCGAGCCGGGGCGGCATGTGTCTCCGACGGGAAGCGGAGATTAACTGTTGCTTCCTCAAGCACGGCGCCTGCCCATTCTTTAGGCACTAGCGACTGTGGCTCGCTGCAGGTACTTTAGTGCCCCGGCACTTCAGACAAATCATTGTTGTCCAGGCCCGAAGACAACAACAACAACAACAACAACACAGCAGCAGCAGCAGCAGCAGCAACAAAAGGAGCACTGTACAAAAAAAGGGAAAGCCAAAGAAAAAAGGGATGGAATACACTCGGATTTTATTGAGCTTGAAATGGGGAGGAAATGAATGTGAGTGGAGCAATTCAGCAGCTGCAACCGCCCGAACGGCTCGCCACTGTTTGGGGTTAGGGCATTAATACATCCCCGACTCACACGCCTGGACAGAGCATCCCTTCAGAGCAGACTGCGCGGGTCTCCGTAGCGATGTACCCGTACGTAATGTGTGTGGTATAATGCGCCGTGGTCGTCGGCAGAGAATGGGGACCGAGTTGTCTCCGTGTTGAAATATGAAATGGGGCATCTGAAGGTCCCACTACGGGCCCCTGGTTACGAACCCATTTCAACCACCATTACCCTGCGGACCATTAGAAAAACACCATCATCTGCAAACACAGAGAAAAGCCATCCAATGGAACGCCCCGTCGTTTCAAGCTAAAAGTGTCTCCGTGATGGAAACTGGGAGCCTTGCATACTGGGCAATATGCGCCATTAAGCATGCTAACTGAGCAACGGAGCCATCGGTGGTGAAAATGAGCCACGCCGACGGAAAGCTATTCACAATAACGATGAGGAAAATGGACATGCTGTCCCGGTACTTGTATTCAACCTCCCCCCCCCCCCCCCCCCCCCCCAGCCCCCCCCCACACACACACACACACACACACACACACACACACACAAAAAAGACACACGCACACACTCACACACACACACACACAACAATAGAATAATGTACAGGCCACTAAGATTCCCTAATGCACAGTGTAGGCATTAGAAAGAAAAATCATTCCACTGTTGCTTTGCATTGGTGAACATGAGAGGAGGGTTGGGCTGGGGGAGGACAGCGAGTGACTATAATGTCTGCATACATACATACCTACCCCTACGGGGAGGAAATGAAGAGAGACCGCATAAGAGTCAGGGGCAGTAACGATGACAAATGTTTTCAACCCAGTGATCGGTTAGTGCTATGAAGCCAAATTTACTTTAAACAGAAAGAGGTCCACTCGTCTGACAAGCGAGGGAATAAGGCAGCCCCCAATAGTGCGATGATTGCATGGGGTTGATGATTGACCCTATAAGCATATTTGGTACACAGACACGAGCCATAGCCACAGTGTTCCCACGTCATGACATAATGGCGGCAGGGAGCGGGGGTCAAGGCACACTGTGAGCGTCCTGAGAACAGCGCTGTGAGTGTGCAACACTGAGGTTGGAGAGGGCCAGGGAGAGAGTATTAATGAAAAAAAAACGCATTACCAAACCATAGGACACATCGAAATAGGAAACCATTCGTTTGCCATTGTTAGCTACAATCCAAAATGGAATGTAACAAATCTTGTCAACGAATAAATGGAACAAGCAAATGCTAGGGGATGATTATGATTCAGCCATATGGGCCTATGCTACTGCCTGGTGCATCTGTGTCCAGGATACTAGAGTAGCCACTGCTATCAAACTTTTTTGATTTGAAGTAACCACCCCTTCAAATATGTAATTCACACCTGTGTGGTCTACTTGATCGCGCGTGCACACGCATACGCGCGCACACGCATACGCGCGCGCACACACACACACACACACACACACACACACACACACACACACACACACACACACACACACACACACACACACACACACACACACACACACACACAAACCTACACAAAAACACACACACATACACAAGACACAACAGATTTCAGTTTGGGAGGTGATGTGGTGGAACCACGTCGGTCAGGTTGGTAATAGAGAATGGCTCGCAAGTAAACTGTGCACAATTGGAAGAGGGGAAAAGGGAAATAACTGTATGTATTCTGACGGGTTAACTAAGGCCCTGGGATTGGGAGATTGTGGACACCAGTCTCTGTGGAACAAGAACGTATTGTGGTTTTATCTCCAGTTTGCGATGGACGCACGGAACAGATGTATCCTTTATTTTTCAATGACATTTTTTTTACCGGCAATATGATATATTCTGTAGTAGAAATGACAACAGAATGGTGTCACTAAACCGTTAAGTGTAAGCGTAACATTAATATGTCCTTCATCCTTGCAGCATACAAATGCGTCTTTGTGTAACGTTATTTGGGGGAAATAGGCAAATCGAGAATCAACAAACCCCACTCACACAACGTCTATCCGTGAACCGTTCCGATACGACATGATCTTTTATTCAGCACATCGTTCACTGTACCACAGCCTACTGTACATTCGCTGAGCTGCTACCCCAGGAAAAACAAAAGAATAGGGGCTACTGCGCAGAGCCCCAAGTTGCGATCCTGGACTGACGATGTATCGATAGCTCTTTAAGGTTCGACCACGTTATTGCGTGCAATAAAAATACCCCCGAAGGGAGACAACCAACAAACTCAGGGAATTATGAGACAGGCAGTGTGTCATAATGAACCAAGTCGCAGCAGAAAAAAAGTATCGAAGTAGTCGCAACGAGTTCTTACCTATATTATTTCCTCGCCTCTTTTCACTGCTGGGAAATATTCAGCTCCTTCTTGCACAGATGACGCTGTCGCAGAAGCGAAAAAGTCGCCTCGAAGAATAGAAAGCTTATTCGTTGTTTGTCCCCTCAAAAATGAGATTAGTATTCCCAGAGCGCTATAAACAGCAGCGAAAGAGCGCGCCGAACCACAGGCAGACGCGCGTTCTCAACTCAGACTGCAATCACAACACTTGGGCAGGAACTGGCAGCTCTATGAACACGCCCCCTCACCGTCCTATTGGTGTAGAATTTAACATTTGCGTTTGAGTCTGCCCACCATGTCTCAGTTTTCCCAAACGTTAAATCAGCACAGCGGTGAAGGACCACTCTCTCGACTGACCAATGGGGACGTAGACATAGGTATTTAAACGGCTCCGTCACCTGACAGAGTGAAAGTTGAGAATCCAGTTCTGCATAGGAACATGGGCTAATACAGATGTCATTGGCAAGTTGTTAGTCTTCCCTTTTGAGTAAAAGAGAAAAGACAAGACTGTCTCTTATGAATGCTTAGTCAGATTGTATCCATGAAAAAATGTATCTCAACTAAAACCGGTTCCTCTAGCCAAGTGAACGGTTTAAAATAAGGGTAGGGCTATGGTGTTCACAAATTAAGCCCTATACTCAAAGGGTGTTTTTGTAGGCTACAATGTTCGTAACACGATAAATAAACAAAGCAAGCAGGGTATGACCTAGGTACTGATGACGTCATAATAGGTCACGAATATCGATCAGGTCTGACTGTTTCTCCGCCGGCCCTTGGCTTCGCAGCCTCTCTGCATCTCTGTCTGCCTCAGTTTCCCATGCATCCTCTCAAATGCATCATAATGACAAAGTTCCTAATCCAATTGGCCAGTCAACCATTTTAAAGAGCGGTGAAAGAGCAGTGTTGGTAGCGGTAGTACTGGTGCTGGTAGGGTAGGCCTACTGCTCCTCCACGTGGAGTGCTCTGCGCTAGCATTCCAGTGAGGTACAGCAGTTCCGGCTGCGGGCCTCCAGCTAAACACCGGAGTGGGGGGAGTGTGGGGGGGGGGGGCTACTTGTCAGGTTTGAGGGTGTCCCAATAGAATCGTTCAAGCCTTGTCTGGTCACTCTGGTGCCGTGCTTCTGGCTATGGGGTGGGGGGTCTATTTGTTGTACAGAGGGAGGGGGGGAAGGGAAAATATGCAGTCCTCCATGATATGCACCCATCACATTTTTATGCTAACACATGAGCAGATTTAACTTGGATGGATACAGACTTTATAAAGACTAAATACACCTTATAACGTTAGAAATATCATAACATTAACCTTCAGATTTTGAATGTATTCATGTGTTTCATTTAAGTCACATGGCCAAATTATGCCAATATTTTTTAGTAGCTAATGGCCAAAAGACATTCAATATTCTCTTCTTCAAGATACAAGTAAACCTCATTATTAATCACTTCAAAATCAAAGGATGTATGCAAAACGAACACATGCCCCTCCTAGAATGTGTTAAAATCTATTTCAAAGAACATCCCTCAGGCATGAGGGATGACAAAATTGCTGCATATATGACTTGCTAACACGTCAACAACCGAGAAACATGCATCTTTAGCAATCAGAGTGACACGCATGTCAACACATACTCACACACAAACACACGCACGCACACGTTAGTCTGTAAATGAAACGCTGAACAATGTTTTTTAATACAGATATATAAACGTGTGTGTGGGTGTGTGTGTTTAAATTGGTGTGTGCACATACATACACTTGTTCCTTGTGAGGGAATGTGTCTGTGCACAAGTTGGCGTTGTGTTTGTCTACATATAGAAAGGGTGCATTAGTGTGTGTGTGTGTGTACGTGTGTAGGTGCATTAATGTGAGTCAGTGTGTGTGCATGTGTGTGTATGTGTGTGTGCATTCATATGTGTGAATGTTTGTGTGAGCATTTGTGCAATCATGCTATTGTATGTGCGCGCACATTATGCCATGTGTGTAGCTCCAGAACGGGGAGGCAAGGAAGTGCTGAAGGTGATATCATAAATAAGCATGACAATGATCCTAAAGGCTTCAATCTGCATTTCCTGTCGCAGGAGTGCCTCTCTCCCTCCCCGAGGGAACAACAACGGCCAATTACCAGGGAAATGGCATTTATGCAGTGGTCTAATGATCACCCCTATGCATTAGCATTTCTCCATTGCAGGAGTACATAACAGTGGTTAGGTAGGTAGATGTGTCAGAGATTGTCAGTGAGCAAAGGGTGACAAAAATACATCAACAACAAGTGAAAGGTACGGATGTTCCCCATTACCACTGATTTAAAACAAACAGTCATAGTGGGGGAGCATTAGTGAACCATAAAGTGTTTGTTTCTGAAGAACGCTGTTGG
>NC_082392.1:12754221-12756721 GCF_031168955.1 Gadus macrocephalus
CACACTCACTCACATGCAAAGTCAGTGATAAAGAGAACATTGGTTCATCTTATGAGGTTTATGTAATTGAAAAACATCAAAAACGTCATCGACCTTAGATTAACATGATGCTATCCTCATACAAAACCAAAACAATTGGTGGGATTTAGAGAGTGGTATTTAGTTATTTGCCAGAATGCGATCATACAGCTTGTCCCTCATATTGCTGAAATCTTAATCCCATTTCAAGGGGAGGTAATCCAACATAGGTCTTCTGTATTTAACTGAGATCAAGAGAGATTTGCTTTGTTTTGTTTATTCAGCTGCATAGTCCATTTCAGGACAAGACAGTGTGTTGTTCTCCTTCTCTTGGTCTTTCTCTCACTCCCTCTCATTCTATCTACCCCTGCCTCTTGCTCTCTCTATGCCCCACAGAGCCGGCGTAACATGATTGTGTAAGGATTGTCCTTGAGGCGATTTTTTCTGAAAACGATCATTATGTTAAAGGCTCCCAATTGCCTGTAAGGGCAGAAAAGACGCCTTTCACCCCACAACAAGTACTCGCGTTTTAGAAACACACCATCCATCTCCCAGTATACAACAACAAACAGCCCTGCAGCGATTGGAACAATATTAGACATGTAGGGACCAGCAGCACAGACAGTAACAGAGTATCAATGGATTAGGCAGAATCCTTGCTGTTATAACTGTCAAATGAATCAAAGGTCGCTCGAGTCGAGTTGGGGTCAACAATACAGACCCAAATTATGTAACGTTTAGGACTTGCAAATCCACATGCAAGACTCTCTCTCTCTCTCTCTCTCTCTCTCTCTCTCTCTCTCTCTCTCTCTCTCTCTCTCTCTCTCTCTCTCTCTCTATCTCTCATATACATGCTTAGTCCTTTGTTTAGCGATAGCAGCAGGGAGTCTGCATTTCCTCTAGCATCATAATTTGCATTCATAATACCAACAGTCCGACCCACTTCACACACACACACACATTTCACACACACACACACACACACACACACACACACACACACACACACACACACACACACGTGTGGATAATGTTTGATGTGGAATACAAAGATGTTGTTGTGCAACGAAGGCGTTTACGATTATGTGCGTCAAGAAAGGTATTGTTTGCAGTCCTTGTCACATGGTTAAGCAATAATCCTGAGGTTTGTTTCTGAGAAGGAGTAGAGAACAAAAGTCTCCTTCATGTTCACTCAAGAACGTCAAAACAAGGAACAGAAGATACCCGGAGCTTCTAGCTTTTGAAGTATCCAATCACGCGCTGCCTCCTCAAAGCATGTACATGTGTCGTTGCTCGACCCATCACATTTGGTCCAAAATGCAGACAAACCAGTTGCCTGTCTGAGGTGTTGGGTGTGATGTCAGCACAACCCAGGTTTGCTCATCATGCTAAGGAAAAACTAGTTGCGAAACACAACTCGAGTTAAAAGAGCAGTAGGCCTGACTGGAATACGACAAGCTGCTCTCCATTACTACACCGCCGACTCGTGAACGAATGATACAACAAGTTAACAAAGTACAAAAAACACGAAAGTGAGGGTTGCTCAACCCGCTAGCACGCTAATTATGTAGACAATACGCATCGCAGCCAACCATGGTTTGATTCCCACTTGTGGTCCTCCTGTTTTACATGTCAGTCCTGCTCTACTTTAACCAGCGTCTCACTCCACTGTCCTGTCCATAAAGTGACAACAAATACACAGAACGTCACTTTTAAGGCAGCGCATTTGTTGTTGGCCTGGGTTACCCCCTTGGGAATGGAACGGCCAACCCTGGCAGTGTTAAGGCCACGATGGAGAAATAATTGAGCCACGATGGACCACTGCTCTGCATGTTATACTGTTGTTGGTTTCATGTTACCATGCATACCCGCTGTTTTTCACACAGCAGTTCATCCCCAGACGTCCAGAGATGGAGCCATGCTGTGAATCAGGGCTGACACCAGGGCCTACGGCTGCGTGGCCATAACAATGAAAAGGACGCATGCTGCCGTTGATAGGAGGAGCAGGAGAGGAGGAAGAGGAGCAGGAGGAGCAGGAGGAAGGGGAGGAGGAGGAGGAGGCAATCTGGTTCATGACCGCCCTGCGGCTGCCTCTGCTGAGCTCAGATCAGTGTGTGTGCTTGGGTCACGACCCTGAAGAGAGGACTCTCGCACCCCACCGTCGGCCACGGGTACTCTCTGAGCGCGCCCACCCGCTCTGACCTTCCTTGTTTCTTTGTCTCTGTAGCGGTCTCTCTGCCCCTCTCCTTCACGCTCTGTCTCTCTCTGACTTTCTTGCTCTCCATCTCTTCCCTTGTTTCGGCCTCCCTCAATTGGACTCTTTCCGTCTCTCCCGATCGTTCTACGTCTCTCTCGCTCTGTCTTCCTCGCTCTCTCTCTCCCTCGCCCTACTCTCCTCAACGGATGGAGTTAAATGGTGAGTTGTTGTACTTAATGTTAGCCTGATAGCGCGGCGGCGGCTGCTACAGCTGCCCGGGGCGGA
>NC_082392.1:12761721-12800878 GCF_031168955.1 Gadus macrocephalus
TTCCTTAGAGCAGGCCTGGTAAAAAAAAAAAGTTTTCACTCACACCTAATTAATCACTTACTAATTTGAATAATCTGCCCTTGATCAATCCCCGTGGGTAAAGGGTCTCATAATGTTTTGATCGCGCTGTCCCTGAGAATGATCTTGAAACTTGTGTTTCATTGTCAGTGGCAACTCGAAGCTAGCGATATTTTGCAAACTAAACCAGCATGTAAAGTCCCCTGGAGCACACACATGTTCTCGAACCTCGCTTCACCGAACCCAGATGTGCACACGGAGGTCCAGCAGCATGAGAACCAAACACATGTGATGCTCAAAACCCCACGGGATTGGACAAAAAAAGCCAGGACAGCAATTTTCATTGCATGCAAAGGATACATCATTGGTTCCCCCCACCCCCCCCTGTAATCAAAGAGCCCTCTGCTGATGAGCAATAAGGGGCGTTTACCTGAGACGCTTAGATAATGGAGTGGCTCGCATTGAACAAGTGTTCACACCTGTGAGTATGCTGTGTTGTATGCCATGTGGACATAATCATCTGAAGAGCTGATCTCTGGAAAGCAGGCAGACACATTGTTTTCATGGTCATATCGAATGCATAAACAGTTTCGAAAAAGGGGTCAATCTTAAAGGACAGAATCGGTCCGGGTGATTGAAACACAGTAATCGCCTCTCCTGGCTTCACTTAAACATCTTCGATATAGTGCGTCAAAGGTATTACCGATTGGGGCAAAGAGCATTTAGCGTGAGTGCACCTGCCACAAATGCAACAAAAGCAATACAGCACTTTCGTCTACCGCAATCAATGTGTGTCGGTAAGTACGGAGTGTGTGGACAACAAAACAGGCAACAGCCATACAAATGCTTAAAAAAATGTCTTATCACAAAGCCCAAACCGCCTCACTGCTATTCTTTATATTCTTGCACTAACGTGAAATGCTCTTAGGCAGATCGGTCCTACAAAGTTGTTCTGACCCGTTACATCGGCAACGGATGTTTGAGTCAAGCCGGGAGGGACAGTGAGGACGCTGTGACCACCCAGACAGGTGTTCTCCTTTAGTGTTGAACACACCTTACCTTTACCCCTCGGTGGGTCGCTACTGTATCCAGGCGGTGCCCTCTGCCACTGGACCCCCCCCTTTCTCCCAACGCCTAGTTACAACGCAGGGCATGTCCTCTCCCATCTCCCTCCCTCATCTCCCCCCCCCCCACACCCCTTCTCCCATACAGTAAATCCACGGTGAGTGATGCCTGCCATGGACTCTCTGTCTATCATGCGGAGATACACATACGTCCATAAACATAAATATTTATATTTTATATATATTGGGGGTGTGCATCTCTCCTTTATAGGACGATCCGATACGTATATAGATACATGCGATACGAGATATGATTCAGGGACGATACATTTTAATATGGAACGATCCAGTGCGATTTGGCGAGATATTATTCAATCCGATATAGTTAATATAATTGTTACGATTATTTTATTTCGAGCGATATGATTGGTTTGAATAAATATTTTTATAGATGGCAGAAAATAAATAAAATAATTTTAACAATAATATCGTTTTTTCAACCTATCAGATTGCAGAAATTAAATGAAGAAATTTGACCAATCAGATTGCTCGAAAAAAAAAGATTCATACGGGAGACTCAGTCTGATGTCACCAGACTCACTGCAGAACATTCTACAGAGGATACAGGTCTCCTGTGCTTTAATGGGGTTAGAATATGTATAGATATCACAATATTAGACACTTTGAAAGGCCTCATAACACCAAGTTCTTCAAATCTGTGGTTCAGCCAAAAGATCAATGATTGATATGATATGTTTACGGTTCACGTTAGTCTATGCATGTGAATGTGCCGTGAGTCAGAGGCAGGCGGAGTGGCTCTCTGAGCCGGGCTGCAGCAGGCCCGGCTGCTACGGAGGCGGGTCTGCCTGTAATGGGCGTCCTTGCGCATTACCTTGGGAAGACAGCGGTCCACAACAGGAGGTAATGTGCTGAGGCAAACGGGAGATTAGAGCGCCGGGGAAAATATAAAGGAAGGAACGAAGCAAGGGAGGAAGGAAGGGAGGAAGAAAGAAAGATCGAGAGGACAAAAGAACAAAGAAAGTGAGGGTCACGGAAGGATGATGATAACGCATTGAAGGCAGAAAAGACGTCAGGGTTGAACTAAGCATGACCGAATAATATAAGGTGATATGAACGAAGGAAATATAGAAATAAAGAGAGTACAGTAGAATGGATAGTGTGCCGGGAGGAGGGGGTTGAAGAGGGAGTCTAATCATTATAACCAATCAAATGTTTTCATCAAATTCTCGCCTCCCTCTTTTCCTCCACGAATCACATCCTGATCTTAACATGTTTTGACGGATAGATTTCATTTTCCAGCCCCCCCGCCCCGCCCCCTCCCCCCCCCGCCCCGCCCCCTCCCCCCCCGCCCCCTCCCCCCCCGCCCCGCCCCCTCCCCCCCCCCCCCCCTCCTAATATCAGGCCACGGCCCCCGCCAGTCTCATACCATGCCACTTCCTGTCCCGTCATGATTCGATAAGGCTGACACGACAGACGTGCGGTGGCTGGCCAGTCACTCACTCCCACTCCCCCCCCCCCCCCCCCCCCCTCCTCAACGGGCAGATAAGAGGTGGTGATTGCACTCCGTCACTTCTGCCTTCCTGCCTGTGTGGAGGACGGAGATGGACTTGGGGTGGGGGGGGGGGGTGGGGGGGTGGGCGGGGGCGGGGGGCGGGGAGGACGGACGTCTGTTGCCTGATCAAATCAGACCTCACAAACTACCGAGTCGTCGTCCCCCCATCTCCCACCCTCCCACCACCACCATCCCTCCATGCCCGCCGGCATTTCTTGAAGTGACATGCTACTCCTCGTCTGGGTTTGTGATGAAGACGGGTGAGGAGGCTGTGGCGGGGTGAAAATGGCGGCATTTCCTGGGCGATGGTGAACATCTCTCGCCCCCCCCCCCCTCCACCCCTCTACCCCTCCAGCATCTCACGATTTAGTGAGATGCTTCCAAGGGAGGGGAACGACTACAATCCATCCAGATTTATTGTTTATCCCCCAACGTGACACACACTCTCTCTACCCCAAACCCGCCTTTGCTGCGGCTACATTGTTGCTGATGAAACACTTTCAATGGTTTTATTGTGAACACATTCAATATGTTTGCGTGCTTTGTCCTTTCCGTGTGTGGATGGGTCAGCCAACATGCCATACAATACAACACCTCCCTCCCCCCCACCCGACCCCACAAAATCCCCAGGAAAACCAACCATCTCCAGTCGTGACCTTTTCACCCGCCGGTTCTATGGAGGAACCACAGCCTGGCTGAGGCTAATCCCAGGGCAGCTAATGATCTGATGTGTGTGTGGCCATGCGTGTGTGTGTGTGTGTGTAAACGTGCATGTGTGTGCCTGTGCAAATGTGTGTGTGTTTGTGTATATGTAAATGTGTGACCATGTGAGCATGTGTGCCTGGGTGGGTGATCATGTGTTTGTGTGTGTGGGTGCGTGCGTGTGTGTGTGTGTGTGTGTGTGTGTGTGTGTGTGTATGTGTATGTGTGTGTGTGTGTGTGTGTGTGTGTGTGTGTGTGTGTGTGTGTGTGTGTGTGTGTGTCTGTGTGTGTGTGTGTGTGTGTGTGTGTGTGTGTGTGTGTGTGTGTGTGTGTGTGTGTGTGTGTGTGTGTGTGTGTTCTAAAAGAAGGTAGACAGGGCTAACTGTACCGGACCTACTGCTGATTTAGGAGCTTCCAAAGATATCCTGCAGCACAGATAATGGCCTGTTGGGAGGGCACACACACACACACCCAGACACAAACATTCAAACACACACACACAAACTCACACACACACACACACACACACACACACACACACACACACACACACACACACACACACACACACACACACACACACACACACACACACACACACACACACACAAAGACACACACAAGAACCAACAGTGCAAGTGAACCGCTTCGGTCTATTTCTATTTGCCTCCATCATGTGACATTTTCAATTAAGCAGAGGTTGGATGAGCTAGGGGCTAACCAGTCCATTAAATACACTCACATACAGATTAGAGTTAGGCTCCAAACCCAAGGATCACATGGCCTTTTGGCCCCTTCATATCCATCCCTAGCTCGTAGTTACTGTATTACACACAAACTCAGATTATATTGGGGCCCTGGAGAAATTTACATCTGAATGATAAAATGTGTTTGCCATGGAGGCTTATCTCTGACATGCAACCGACAATCTTTCATTTAGATGTAATGTGTTTGATTACATTCATTATTCCAAACACACATGGAGTTCAAACGTTGGTCTTTTTTGTAGTTGAACCCAGAAAATAAATAGAATAATATTTTTTTAATTTTGCTCCATTTTAACAGAGCAAATCCCACCAAGTGGAGATATAACAGGCTGTGTCTGTAATCCTAGCGCTGTGTATGCTCCAGTCATTGCAGAAAGGGAAAATTTGAAAACATTATCTGGCGATCCGTCACGACCCAGACGTGTGCCTTGGCGTTCACCGTTCATTACAACTCAATTAGCCCTATTTGTCCCTCCTGTGGTCCTCTTATGCTGGTGGCCTGCAAACAAGAACTTAACACAGTCACATCATAATATCAATCTAAACAAGGAAGACGAGACAAATGTGAGCAAGATAATAGCATTTCATGAATCATGCGTGGAATGATAGAAGCTATGATAACAAATGAAACGAAAAAAATCAATAGCTCTGCTCTTAAGAGCTGAGGTGCGCTGTGGAATAACACGTCTGGGGTTTTGTTAGCTCTCTAGAGAGGTCGCACTCAGTGTTGTGGCTTAGGGTCTCGTGTGTGACCCTTCTTTTTCTAAATCTTTTGATGAGACTCTTGCTATCTTTATCTCTATCTCTCTCTCTTTCTCTTCCCCACGCTCTCTCTGTCTTACACTTGTCTCTCTTCATGACAGGCTGCCAATGTTGAGCTTATTAGTCACCTCCATATTCATAAACCGTTTGTCTGCCACCTGTTTGCCTCTGATCAACGCAACGCTTTGTTTATTTTTTTGCAGGGCAAACAGATGTACTTGTATTGGTGTTTTCCATTGAATTCACAATTCATGAACGCACCGCTGAGTGGACCATCAAAGCAGATCATAAAATGTTTCAATATTCAATGTGGTGTGGGGGGGGGGGGGGGGGGGCGGGGGGGGGGAAGGGGGGGCGATAAGTCTAAATGACACATCTGCCGTAGTTCGGCTTCATCATCGCGTTTCCAACGTTTCGTACATTTCGGTAGTTGGCCATTTTTCTTCTTTTATACACTGGCTTTGAACTTCAGCGCAGCGCGTTGTGGCTGCCGTGCCTCAGCCATCCCAGTGATGTGATGTCACCCGCAGGCCATATAAGGTATGGATGGACCAGGGGGAGGGGCCAGGAACCAGTAGGATCCACGACACCGACGTGATGAACGACCTCCCGAAGCAGGTTAAGGCGGCGGACGTGATAGAGATAGACCATCAGCTGACACACTGGGGCTGTATTTCATGAGCCTAGAATGGTTACCTTATTTTAATGGGGCTCATAAATGTTCAACTTTAATAACGGACCTGCGCAAAGCAGGATAGTGACATAGTGATGCATAGATTAGATATAGTAGCCACTCTTGACATCGGCTTGCTGCAATGCACTGCCGCTATGGATTCCTGAACATTGCAACTTGAAGATGTGAAGATGTTCAACCTAAGTATGTATTAGTATACTGAAATATTGCGTTTGGAATGCTTAATGTAATGGGCAACACAGTGGCAGCCGAACCAGCATATTAACATAACTCAGAATACACAATATAGGCATCTGGTGTTATAATTATTATCTAAAGCCGCGTTCAAGTGAGTCACTTTGGACGATAATTAAACAACACCATCTGCCAAAATAGTGAATGTAAATATGCATTTAAAGGAAAATGGGCTTCAAACTTTTGCTTTTCATTCCAACGTTAGACTGTTGATTAATTAACCATGTTTTTTATCCATCGTCTACGCCTTTTAAGAGACACTGTTTTTGAATATGTTTCAAGAGCCACGACATTGCCGAAAGCTGAAATGTAACCCTACCCCTCTTTTATTTTGAATCAAATGTTCGGAAATATTATCAGAATAACTGATATGGGATTCTGGGCTGTAGAGATTTATTTCTGGGGCCTTGTGTCCTGGATATGGACAAAGAAAAAGAGGAAAAAAAGGATTTGATTGACAGGGCAGGTACAGCGCCAGGATAGTGCCATAGGGAAGGGGCCATGTTTGATTTATTTTCAATTTGAAGGTCATGCATGTTGTCCTGTTCTTTGGCTCTAGTTAGAGAAAAAAGGTCCCAGATTCCTCCTTTACATGTGATAGTTATTATGAGTAGTTTATTCAAAATAGAAGATGATTGACAAAAAGCGTTATCTTTACAAATTGTCTAATATCTGTCACTGGCAAGGATAATTTTCGGAATAACAATAACATTGCATTAAAAATGAATTATGAAGCATGAAAGTTGATAACATCAACACCACGGTTCTAGGCTTAACTTTACTACCCCAAAGTAATATGCTTAATTTCACAAATCAAACAATTAAAAGGCGTATTTTAACACCATGTCTAATTAAATTTCATTATGCACCATAACTGTATAAAACAATCATCATCAATTAAAATGTGTTGAGCATTCAGGTCAAACAACATTCATCTCCCTCCCGTCACCTTGAGGTAAAAGCATTGAGTTGAAGATGAATGATGAGATAGTTTTAATTACACCAACTTCTGTGATGCCACAAGGAACATTTGACATGACAAGCACAATAGATTCCAACTGACTGCCATCATTAAAAAACTAGGCTGTTGCAGTTAGACATCATTTGTATTGCACACGATTAATTGAACCATAAGGTTTTTTGTCCTTAAAATAATCTGCATTAAATGACGGCAGATGCGATAAGATAGACTTGTCCTGATGGATAATCATTTGAGACTCCTACAGTGTCTATTGAACAGACAATCCTCCAGACAGTAAGAAAAACAACAACATTCAAAACAAATAAACATGATATTGACAACATGTTAATAAAACAGAGCTTGTAAAAAGTATTAACCTGCCGTTTTGCATCAGTGCAGTAAGGAGAAATATGAAGAATGAACACCAACTCTGTATTTAATCTTGCGGATGGGTTCCGCCGGCCCATGCGAACACAGTGCCTCCGTGTGCTGTTTTAAGTGTGCTTTTGTGCAACACAACAATGGTCGTCGAGAGAGTCGACCTTCCGTGCACTACACAGACAACATTAACAACAAGGTCACTTTCCTTGTGGATGTCGGGAATAACAAAACACAATTACGCCGGCCTTGTCCTATAAGGTCTTTGTGTTTGTTTCTTTCGCAGAAGGCAGCACGAGCAGGAAGCAGACCAGCGAGGGGCCTGCTTGGCAACCTGGGAGGACATGGATCACACCTCTTTTATGTCACCCCTGCTCCCCCTCACGTTTCAGAAGACCCTCTCTGTCTAGCCTCTCCGACTGATGTATTCAGACGTAGGAATACCAGAGCCCAAATGGGAATATCTTCTCATAAACACTCAAAATAACTGAATTGAATCACATATTATTGTTGAATAGAAACCGGATGTGAACGAGTGTTAGTAGTTATTAAGTTATTAAGGTCAAAATCTAAATATCGCAATACCACTTCCACCACTACCAATACTTCTACTACTACCACTACAACTACTACCACAACCACTACCACTACCACTAGTACTACTACTACGACGACTACCACTCCTACTCCTACTACTACTACCACCACTACTACTACCACCACTACTGCCACTACCACCACTACGACTACCACTTCTCCTAATACTACTGCTACTACTCCCACCACTAAGTAGCAGTACCAGTATGTGCACTATGAGGTGGGAAGGCCAGGCAAGGTCAGCTGAAGGCTCAGGAACACCCTAAGGGGCCTAAAGGCTTAACATTTCAACAACCATAACCGCAGCACTCGCACATTTCCCACCCCAGCCGTCGAGGTGAATCCCGAGTAATGACGCAGGCCTCAGCCATCGCTACAGCAGCGAGGGGGGGGGGGGGGGGGGGGGGGGGGACAGCCTGAGGAGACTGTTACCTCTTTGACGGGTCTCACTTGATGTGACTCGTTTGATCAGATTCAGATAAAAAAAGAACCCAAAAATCTAGATAGGAACAAGTAGAACACAGAGACAGGAAGAGAGAGTCCCCCCCCCCCCCGCCCCCCTCTCAGCATAATGCAATCGACACCTCATCAACACTGCTGAGGATGCATCACATGATCCCACCGGTCATCAGATGCCTCGGTGAATGCAGAGCAGCAGCCGAGGGAGACCCCTTGCCGACCCACCCGCCCCCCCCATCTCAGATATCTCTCTCTCTCTCTCTCGCTCTCTCTCTCTCTCTCTCCCTCCCTCTCTCCCGTGCCTCCCTCCCTCCCTCTCTCTCTCTCTCTCCTCTCTCTCCCTCTCCCTCTCCCTCTCTCTCTCTCTCACTCTCTCTCTCTCTCCTCTCTCCCTCTCCCTCTCTCTCTCCCTCTCCCTCTCTCTCTTTACTCCCTCTCCCTCTCCCTCTCTCTCATTCTCTCTCTCTCTCTCTCCCTCTCCCTCTCTCACACTCTTTCCCCAATGTTTAACCTCTGTCTCATTCTGACAGGTATAGGCTTTCCCCCAAATGTGAAAAGATCACACGCCGTCTGCCATGAAGAACCCCCATGCCATCCTCCCCGCACTCACCCCTACGCGCACACATACACGTGCGTATTTGCACTCACTCACACACACACACACACTCACACACTCACACACTCAAACACATACACCATACACATACACATACATGCACAGTCCACGCACACACACACACACACACACACACACACACACACTCACACACTCACACACTCACACACTCAAACACATACACATACACATACACATACATGCACAGTCCACGCACACACACACACACACACACACACACACACACACACACACACACACACACACACACACATACACACACACACACACACACACACATACACATTCACGGGCAGACGCACTCACGTACACACTCACATGCACACACATACACACACACACACATAGCCCACCTCACCACCGGCCAGCATGCCTTTTTAAAACAGCTCAAAATGAAGTGCTGGAGGTGGCAGACGAAAAGCGAATGGAGATTGAGACAGAACGAGAGCGTGGGAGATGGAGGGATAAATAGAGACTCATATTTAATTCACCAGTACAGAAGCTAACCATGGGTACATTGGTTAACTAGTTTTTATCTTTTCTTTGTAAAACATGAAGAATTTAAATTGCCACGCAAACCCCCCAAACTGAATATCCGTTAAATAGAGGGTATGGGGGGGCTTGAGTACCATCACATAACCTACTTTCTGGAGGGGGTGGGGTTGTACAGAGTCGTACATTTTAATGAGACGGAAACAAAGACAACTTTTTAAAATTCTGAAAGGGCTGGAGCTTTTATTGGGGCGTTTTAGCTGCATCGTCTTCTTTATATTTTACCCTTGCTGTTGAAACTTTTAAAAGTTTCATATGGTTGATGGAAAGTCACATTCATGATAAAGTCAACGATGTTACTCATGCCCGACATATTCCATTTTTAGGCTGTGGCTTCATGTAGGAGCTACAATGCTTCAAACGCCCAATTTTTCCCCATAGTGCTATTTTCTGGGGGAGAAAATCAATAAACAGCACAAATAAATCTTGCTAAATATAATGTCTTACCAAAGGTACATTGTATTTTACTACAAACACAATGCACAAGTTTGTAAATAGTACATCATTGGTACATTGTCTCATGTAGGGTTGACAGGATGCTATTGGGATCGGGCTTTGGTTTTTAACCCGTAAAGAAAATGTCACCAAAAGCAGGGGGCTTTCCATAGCTTCCAAAACAGCTAAATTATTAGTCTGCTCTGTGCTCTGTGCTCTCTTTGTCTCTCCTATTCAAGATAATCCGCCTCACTTGTTTGTACGCCACATGTTTGTGAAATATTTGAGTGATGAGACCTTTGCTTGTTAAAAATATTATTCCAGAGTGTTGTGGCACTCAAAAAAAACAACACAAACAACACAAAAAACACCATCATTTAAAAAGCAAGAGCTGCATTGCTCCCGTTTGTTCCGTATAACGATGCTGACTGTCCTCGCCCCACACAGACGTTCATAACTAATGTTCTCAGTGTGTCTCTAACCTGCAGGTGCTGCTAGGCTAAAGAGTCTCTATTTTTGAGAGCTGGGGAACTGCACAGCCCAGTGGCAAAACTGGCTTTTATTTTCAGAAGGTATTCGATTTGATGATTTTAATGGCGCTAACCTTCACATCAACAACAACTTACCCAGGGATGAAGAGAGGGTGTGTGAGAGAGGGAGGGAGAGAGAGAGAGAGAGAGAGAGAGAGAGAGAGAGAGAGAGAGAGAGAGAGAGAGAGAGAGAGAGAGAGAGAGAGAGAGAGAGAGAGAGAGATGAACACAAAGGGAGAGGTTGAAGATGAACACAAAGGGAGAGGGAGAGAGAGAGAGAGAGAGAGATGAACACAAAGGGTGAGGGAGAGGGAGAGAGAGAAACAAAAAGAGAGAGGGAGAGGGAGAAAGAGGATAGAGAGAAAATAGCGAGAGAATAAATTATGCTAAATTAAAGTTGGTTATGGAGAGAGAGAGAGAGAGAGAGAGAGAGAGAGAGAGAGAGAGAGAGAGAGAGAGAGAGAGAGAGAGAGAGAGAGAGAGACAGAGAGAGGGAGAGAGAGAGAGAGAGAGAGACAGAGAGAGAGAGAGAGAGAGAGAGAGAGAGGAGAGAGAGAGAGAGAGAGAGAGAGAGAGGGACAGCGACAGAGAGAAAGTGGAAGGGGGTAAGTGAGAGAGAAAGAGTAAGAGAGAGGGGGAGGGAAGCGGCTGAAAGAACACACTCTGAAAGAAAGGAAATAGCAGGAGATAAATGATGCAAAATTTAAGTTGGTTATGTAGCAATAAAGACAGAGACAGAGAGAGACTAGGGGAAAGGAGAGCGACGGAAGGAAGTGAGTGGGGAGCGAGAGGGAAGGAAATGCAAGAATGAAGAGAGAGCAGGGGAAGGGGGGGAAGAAGGAAGGGAGAGAGAGAGAAAATGGAAGTGAGTTAATTTCATGAGCGAGGAAGCAGAACGAGATGCAAGGAGACAACAGCAGAGATCTGCCGAGATGAGCATGAAGGTTCGCCCAACTTCCTGGCTGTTTATTGCAGGCTTCCAAGAGCAATAACAAAAATAAGTCTTGGGGTAGAGAAAGTATTACATGTCAGTTATATAATCCATGGTATGGTTTGATAAAGTTCCTCTATGTGTGCGTGTGTTTGTGTGCATGTGTGTGTGTGCATGTGTTGTGTGTATGTGTGTCTGTGTGAGTGTGTGTGTGTGTGTGTGTCTGAGTGCATGTGTGTATGTGTGTGTGTGTGTGTGTGTTTGGCGCCAGATGGTATAACAGGGGTTCTCAAAGTTTTGACAGCTGAGGGCCAATTTAGGAACCCAAATTTTTACTGAGGGCCGCCAAAGGAAAAAAAATCAGGCGGGAAACGCCGTCAGCATCCCAGTGGTGTTTTTTTTTTTTTTTTTACTTACATCAGTATGTCATTGCGGGCCGCCAGGAATGTTTCTGCGGTCTCCATTGGCCCGCGGGCCGCACTTTGAGAACCAATGGTATAAAAAAAGGCAGTAGCGCATTCCAGACAAAGAAAAACGAGAATGCATTTAAAAACGACACCGATCTTAAAGCACATAGAGGACACCCCTACCATAATGGTAATCCATGATACGACCCCACAATGAAAAGTATATGGTCTCTAGAAACCTCCCCAAGAGGAACAGCATAGAGGGGAGGGGAGGGCAAAGTGGGTTCTCCGCTAATGTTTAGATGGAGAACGGGCCTTTGATGTGCTCCGCTTTTCTTACACCGCTGACATGAATCCACGAGGGAATGTTCCCTTTCCTCTGCACAGAGCCGATGTGTTAATATTCTGCATGAGGTTTGCTGTGAGTTCACCCCTTTTGTGATTGTTGGGGAAAGATAATTAGTAATCAAGAGGATGGCAAGCTAAATAGCATCATCTAAGCATTGCATTATTCAGTACAAAAGAGGCCCAATAAGACACAATGCAGAGTGGCAAGGACAATGCCAATATGGAGTTTAAAGAAGTCAGACAGCACAATGCATTGTGGGAAGGTTGCAACAAATAATTGAAGAGCATCAATCTAGGAGTTTGGCCCATTAGCCTTTATCTGAACTCGGACAATAAAAAAAAAATTCAAACCAACATAAATGAGACCAAGGTCAACAAGGACAGAGACAAATATGCAAAAAAGGAAGAAGACAATTTGGATTTGTTCTCCTAGCCACTATTAATTCATAATAAAATACGCAATTTTAGGTCATAATTTAAGTGGCTGGTAAAATACCATCATTGGAAAATGGAGACACGTAGAGGGCAGGATATTTTGGCGGTATGGGTCAAAGGTTCTGTGTTCACTTTCAAGTGTAAACAGTGCACTTGTAGGCATCAATGAACCAGAGGGGGTACCGCTACCTGCTCCTTTATGTTGCTTCATGCTTCTTCAGGTATCTGGGTTCCCTGTAAGTCTCTGAAATAAAAAGTGCTGCTAAATAACTAAAATGACTAAATAATGGAAACAGGAACCAAACTCCTGCAGCTCGGAGACCCGATGAGTGGGTCCAGGTCAGCATGTAATGCTACGACGCACACAAATGAAGCTGCTTCTTCAGCCCACTGAGAAGTTCAAGTTCGCAGAGCCACACGGAGCCACACACACGGCCATCCGGCTAACACTCTGGAACATATTGCCCGCCCGGAGGCCAGCGTTGCTCTATTTGAGGGAATATTGTAATCAATCCTGGGGATTTAAGGCTGGAGATTACTAGCAGAGTTGTTGTTCCGGCCTACAACCCTGGTTTAAGCCGGTCGGATCCGGATTCTGCACGTTGCTGTGTGTATAATCACCTTATGAGAAGACGTGGAGGCGGAGATGGAAGAAGGTAGCCTTTATGAAATGTTCAGCTCATCAGACAAGAATAAGACGGGAGTTATTAGCGGTTCGCTACACATGGTGCAGAGCTTTTGGACGGCCATCATAGCAACGACTATGGACTAAGAGACACATTCATCTGGTTGCATCAGGGATGGGCAACTTTCATGATAAAGAGGGCCACATTTTTCATCATAACCATCGGAGGGCCACATGACTGCACACTTCAACTAAACGTGAGCTGAGAGAAGCTACACAATTTTGAATTTGGTAGATATGATTTCCTGTATTCTGGTGCATTTTGGGGATGGCCACTACCTAAAAAATCATCCAGAATCATAACCTATGTACGGTATGTTAATTGAACCAACATACATTCATTTCATGTTTTCCATGCTCAAACAGCCACATGAATGATCAGTATTTTTATCAGTTCAAAGGGCTTCATTGAATACATCATCATTCAATGAAGTCAAAAAACTGAAAAACAGTGGCCCAACATTAAGTGCAACAACTCAATGAACTCAAACCCAACAAGCAGTTGTAGTAGTTGTAGTGGTGACTTAAGTGGATATCTTTAATGACTGATATCGCTTCTAAGCAAACTAGACGCATGGGTTTGCCTTCGAATTCTATGAATTCTTCTCATCTTTCTTGACCGAGTTTTCTGTAACTCGATCAATTATTATTATTATTTTTATTATTTTTATTATTTTTATTATGTGCGGGCCTGACTGAGTGAGGATGCGGGCCGCACTGAGTGAGGATGCGGGCCGCCAGTTGCCCATCCCTGGGTTGCATGATGTGTGTGTGTGTGTGTGTGTATGTGTATGTATGTGTGTATGTATGTGTGTATGTGCATGTGTGTGTGTGTGTGTGTGTGTGTGTGTGTGTGTGTGTGTGTGCGTGTGTGTGTGTGTGTGTGTGTGTGTGTGTGTGTGTGTGTGTATGTGTGTATGAGCATGTGTGTGTGTGTGTGTGTGTGTGTGTGTGTGTGTGTGTGTGTGTGTGTGGGTGTCTGCCATCCTTAGTTGCAATTGTATGTGCTCATCACAACAAGGGTCACGTTTATAAACAAGCAACCTCAAAAACAAAACTTTGTCATGGTAACCTCAATGCTGATATCTGTGAGTGTGTGTGTGGGTGTTGGGGGGGGAGGGCTAACAAATGGGCGGAGCTTAGCATCACGTGAGCTTCCCGCTCACTCCGACATGACGGCCAACGACAGCCAGCGCCACGGGTGTCGTTGACTGTGGTCCTCGCTCAATCCCCGCCTGTTGCTATGGCGTCTTGCGGCCGGTGACAGGCCCCCCCCCCATCCCGGTCCCCCCCGCCTCCGTGGGGACCGGATGTGATTGAGAGCGGAACCTGAGCACGTGAGATGACAACAGTAGCTTGGCGTTGAGGTTGGCTTGTTTATTCCATTCTCTCTCTGTCTCTCGTGGGGGCGGCCGCTTACCGCTAAGACGCAAACACAAACAGACAGGGTAGCCATGATTTGCTGGGCAACGCCAGGAACGTCTGGCGTCTGTTTGTCGTCTGCTTGCTGACAGCCAATAGAGAAACAGAGACAGCCTAAGCTGCTGCATCTCTGATCATATCAGCGTATGGTCAGGTGATGCTTCTCCCCTGGCGCTGTGACATCATCGGGGAGAGGCCGACGGAGTCCAAACACAAACTTTACTGGGAAAAGTACTGGGTTTTGAAACAAGGACATTTGCCTGTCCTATATTTTGTTTATTCATAGTGTGATGGCAATAACATGTCGTTTATTATCTTTGGTTTGCCCACTGTATGCGACATGCATACCTAGAAATGTATACTTGAAAGAATGCACAAATAAAGAATAAAATGTGTGCATGTTGAATTGCATTATGGGTTAAAATACTTGCTACTCATGTTATGTCCAGGAATATAATGTAACTACGAAACCGAAAAGTTGTAGCTACAATTGTAGCTGGAGTTCTGTTTCAAACCCAAAGTACTATTTATCTCCATGCGTGAGACGGACTAGAGTTGAACTCATATCTTCTACTTTAAGAAATAAATAAAAAAAAGGACAGTCCACTTCTGTATCAGCGTCTTTGTGTATTCCTCGAGGCCAGGAGAATTACTTTAATGTCACTTCTTTCCCCTCAGTTCTTTGTGCTGACTGTGCCGCTGTGTTTCGGCTTTACAGGGCCACAGTGTTAAGACGGATCTCACTGCCTTCACGTTGCTCTTATTGGGTTCAAGGAAGTTATTCTCTCTCCGCTGGGGGAGAGCGGCCCCAACGCCCTCCAAGCGAGCAGCGGCCCTCAGAAGAACCAGCAGTGGTGGTGGGCTCCACCACCAGATTGGCTAGCCGGCTCTGCAGGCTAGCCAATCTGCGCGCCACAGTGACTTAAAGAGACCACAGCACCGCTCTGGGGCCTTTGCTGTCATCTTCAGCAGCATCACATGATGTTGGTGCTGCTGCTGCTGCTGCTGTGTGTGTGTGTGTGTGTGTGTGAGTGTGAGTGTTTGTGAGTGTCCTCTAATTGGCGTTTTTTTTTTTAGAACTGCATGGATGAGTCACAGAGCTGACTGTGCCAAGGGGACCAGGTCAGTACCGGTGGCTTTGTTGGTGTTCAAGAAAAACTCCATTTAAAACAGTGGGAATCCAAATTTGTGTTTAATTAAACATGCCATAATGTAAACACAAACTGTCGCCGACTCATTTATTAATGTGTTATTAATGTGTAAGTAGGTATTTCGGCTGATGGCATAAGATGTCAGGGTAAAGTAGTCACATACTACTATGTTATAGCAGGACTTCTGGGGAGAGACGGCACAAAGACTCGGCCGGACACAGAAAACTGAAGGTGCCAAGCTACGCAATGTTTACTGTTATGTTAGAAAGATATTCTACCGTAGAGAAATCTAAGAGAAATTGAGTAGATAAAAGCTTTTAGCAAGGGATTTGAATCTGTGTTGATGTGAATATGTTGTAGCAGTTGACCAACATGCAACATGACCGAGGTGGTTGCTACACACCACCTAGGTGGCTTAAGTAGTCTCCGACATAGGACAAAGGTTGATTACGTATAAAACCGGTTCATTGAAGATTGTGCATCTTGGGGTGCATCCGAATACTAAGTATATACTATTTCTGTGCAGTGTCTACTACTTGACCATTAATGTAGTACGTTCTACAGCTATGAGTAGAACGCCTGCGAACGCGTCCGAACACCACCGAAACACCACCGGATGTTTGGAGATTACGTATTTCCCCTCTGTGCGCTGCACATCAGATGCCGGCAAAAAGTCACCTGTGATCATTTACAGATTAAAAAAAAAAAAACACAGCGGCGTTCTTCTTTGGTTACCAGACTCCGGCTGAATTATGGGATAGCGTAGTGACCTACCGTTGTATACTGAAACTTTTTGCCTGCTACACAATGCGTGCTGAGCATTCGGACGTGCTATATTTGTGACGTACCACAAAATGGCTACTATATAGCGGTCAAGTATGAGTATTCGGATGCCTTGGTTCTAGTCAGAGCAGGTGATACCTCCCCACATTTCAAAGCTCTCCTGACTGTGTGTAAAACCTAAGTTGATTGTCCAATGCAACACAGGTGTGCAGCCTTACCTAGCCACGAGTCTGAGTCTAATCAGAGTCTAATCAGTCCGACTCAGGCCTAAACCAGCCATCAACCACACACGCTCAAAACGTGAATTTCTCCAGCGGCCAGCCTACAACCTAGTACCTTTACAGACACCTTTTTACTGTTTACTAGCGCTGGACGTGTTTGTGTTCCCCGTAGTAAACAATTCGGCTTCCAGTCCCATGATAAGGCGAAACTGAAGCCAAAGAAAAATAAACATCCAGTTCACCCTGATTTAAACTGTTCTACCATCAGACTTAAGTTTGAAGTCTGATTTGTGAGACTAGGGTTTTAATGGTACATAGAGGTTGGTTAGGGTATAGAGTTCTTAAGGTATAGAGGTCATTAGGGTATAAAGGTCGTTAGGGTATAGAGATCTTTAGGGTAAAGAGTTTGTTAGGGTATAGAGTTCGTTAGGGTCTAGAATTTGTTAGGGTAGAGGTCGTTAGGGTTTAGAGTTCGTTAAGGTATAGAGGTTGTTGGGGTTAAGAGGTTGTTAGGGTATACAGTTTGTTAAGGAATATAGGTTGTTAGGGTAGAGAGGTTGTTAGGGTAGAGAGGTTGTTAGGGTATAGAGGTTGTTAGGGTATAGAGGTTGTTAGGGTATAGACGATGTTAGGGTGTAGAGGTTGTTAGGGTATGGAGGTTGTTAGGATATATAGGTTGTTAGGGTATATAGGTTGTTAAGTTCAAGAGGTCAAAAGGTTTATGGTGGTGTTAATGTATAGAGGTTGTAAGGTATAGTGGTGGTTAGGGCATAGAGGTCAAATGGTTATAGAGGTCGAAAGGGTATAAAATAAGTTACGGACGGTATGGAGGTCCAAATGCCTGTAGAGGTCGTTAGAGGTCGTCCAAGCTCTGATTATCAACATGGAACTGTGTGTATAAACTCGACTCCCATGACGAATCGGAACCCTGGCAGGTCTTCATAGCAGGCTAATAAGGACGAGGGGTGTAATTGACATGAGGCAGCAGCGAGACAACATGCATTTAATCATGATTTCAAGCCAGTCTCCCAACTTCTGGGCCTGCGGGAGCAGCATGGGGATAATTAAGGCCTAAAGTTGATGGGAGAAAAAACATTTAAGTCTGACCTCTGACCCACAGGCCAACTGGAAGTATCAACCGTCAAATCCCATTGGAGGCCTCCTGTTTAAACAAAGTTTCAATCGTAAGAGTAAATAAACAGAGGCTTGGATTTCTGTGGTTAGAAAAAGGTGCCTGTAAAATATGGAGACCCACAAGCCTACAGAGACTCACACGCACATGCATGCGCACACAAACAAAGCCACACACACACACACACACACACACACACACACACACACACACACACACACACACACACACACACACACACACACACACACACACACATGCACACACCCATGTGCAAACACATATACATTCACACATGTGCATTCACACACAGACACTCACCCGCACCAACAAAAACTCCCACATACAAACACCCACACACACACCCCTGTGCAGACACGAGCACAACCACACACAGAGACACATGTGCAGACACAAACACATTTTCACATGTGAATGCACGAATGCACATGCATACACATACAGACCGCCCATGTGCACACACAAACACACTCATAAACATGCATGTGCATTGTGCATACACACAGCCTAAACGTAAACAACATACTGGCTATGTTGCATTAAAACAACACTCAGAAGTAATGACCCGCTTTCAACACACTTTACTAAAAAATAAAACTTATCGCAGACAGAAGTCAGCAAAAACAGATACTCAAATATAAACACAAAGGTCACATAACAATAAAACCAGACATGCTCATAAACACTCACATGGCACTTGCACAGAAATATTGTCAATGTCAGTATGGTTGTGCATTAATACAGAAACATGCACTCACAGATGAGTGCCCGCACACACAATTGCTTTTGGGAACTATTTTCCTAAAAACAAGTTTTGAAAAGTAGAAACTGGATATTCATTAATTTCTACTCAATGACATTGTATTCTGCAAATAAATGCATGCACGCAATTACGCAAACACACACACACACACACACGCACACACACACACACACACACACACGCACACGCACACGCACACGCACACGCACACGCACACACACACACAGCCGAGTTAATCCCGCCCCCTGACAGTCAGGTCCCATTGGAGGGGGAGAGGTTAGGGTAGTGGGGGTGAACAGACCCATGCTGCTAGTGAATAGCTTCAGATAATGAAGAACATCTGCTTCAGTGGTGTGTGTGCATTCTTATGAGTGTATACATGCGCACACTGTGTATGTGGGTGTGTGTGTGTATGTGTCTGTGTGTGTGTGTTAGTGTGTGAGCACGCGCACGTGCGGGCCTGCGCTAGGCAGCCCATTTTCAGAAACGCTACACCGATAGAATCAAGTCAAAACAATATGAAAAGACTTGTGTGAGGGAGAAAATATGAAAATGAACCCAACTGCCTTCTCTGTCGCACTTACACGAAATGGAAAACCGGCACCAACATTGACGCCCGGTTATCAACCGATAGTCTGAGTTCATGAACTCCGAAAGGGAGCGCTGAGTTCTCGTAGAAGTTTCTTAATGCATAATACATGGACAGGCTTTATTACACACTGGACCCGTGGAGAGACACGGCTTCATAGCTGGACTCCAGTCCAATAAAGTCAGTGCGTTTGTAGTGAAGAAGCAGAGAGTTAAACAGAAAAGTTGTGCAGGGGTCAGTCAATGTGGATGTTGTTGCGAGTATAAAATCATGTTTCACTAAACGTTGAGTTCTTGAAACAATCAGCATGATGCATAAAAAAACAACAGTCTATCTCTCTCTCTGGCTTGCTCCCTCGCTCTGCCTCGGGCTCTCCCTCTTGTTCTCTTTCCGTCTCTCTCTCTCTCTCTCTCTCTCTCTCTCTCTCTCTCTCTCTCTCTCTCTCTCTCTCTCTTTCCTTCTCTCCCTCTCAGAACATAGCTCTCACACATGAATGACAGAAGGGGAGCGGTGGGGAGGTCATTGAAGTAATTAGATGATGACAGAAAAACACAGGCCTCCCCTTCCCCACCACGAACATCCAGAATGAAACCAAAGCCAGACAAACGCATCTGTATCTGTTTAGCAGCTGTGTGCTGTGTTTTGTATCGCACACTGGTCCCTGTTGCAGCAAACCTTGTGTTAAAGAGTCACTGCACATGTTCCTCCATTAGATGTCTGTGATTGGCTGAAATTAGCCCAGAGTGATGTCACTTAAAATAAACATTCTGGATGGCATTCTCGTAACATTGTGGGACTTCACTAGTTTGAGCTTTGTTTCTAAATCATAAACCAATCAGAATCAGCCGTAGGAATAAGCTCCCTATTTCCAGATATGGTGTGGTTTGAATTATTTTGTTCTACTTAAAGGTTCTCGAATAGAAACATCAGA
The DNA here is from genome assembly GCF_031168955.1 of Gadus macrocephalus. NCBI lineage: Eukaryota > Metazoa > Chordata > Actinopteri > Gadiformes > Gadidae > Gadus > Gadus macrocephalus. Next base: position 12,781,904 of record NC_082392.1, read on the forward strand.
TAGAGGAGGACTGAAGAAGCATACAGACTAGAAAAAGGTTTCTCATTTGGTTTGTTGGTTGACCTCATGTACAAAATGGCCGCCAATGAGGTCCACGTAGCGGACTGGACGCTAGCACAAATCCTACAAGGGTTTACACCAAGAACCAAGCTGAAGGTTTCAGCATCTCATGGGATTAAAACCATTATATTCGGGATGTCGTTTTCAACCCCTAGATAACTGTCAATTTTTCAATAAAATGCATTAACAAAGTTAGAAAGGAACATGGGTGTTCCTTTCTAACATTAGGTGTCGTAAAATCCTCCAATCTGTTGCTTGATATGTCGGTAATCCAACCAAATTCTGACACAATGAGACACTGAGACTGGTCTAAAGCCAGCCCCTTGCTCCCTGTATTTCCTCTGAGAGCTTTAAGAATTTGCTTATTTAGGACACCTAAATTAACGTCAGTTTACGTGCGCTGTTACCGGGCATGACGATAGGACTAACAACTCTTTTCTACTTGGCTTAGATAAGTCTGTCTTTTCTACGTTTTACTAAGGCTGTCACCCTCACTCTTCAGTCTCTGTATACATTGCCGTATTTACCTTGTTTATTTGCTCCTTTCTTGATATGCTTTGTTATTGTGGTCTGTACGCGGTCTGTCGTCTTCTATTTTCCTCATAAAACTGAATGTTGAGGCGAGGTTCAATTTAACTCAACGCTAACACAGTTAAATGTCATTTCATCAGAACCCCGTCTGCTTGTGATTCTAAGAAATGATCAAGGAACGCCTGAGAGAGACAGTTGATTTTTAGGCTTTGCAGAGCATCACGGGACGATTAAGCTAATTTCTTCTCAAACAGAACATTTCTACATTGATTTGATATTCCACACAATACCTTTTGCACCAGATAAGGTACCAATTTAAGCCTGGATTCCCATTGGCAAATGCAAGTAAAATTCATAACATCACATTTCCATGCGCTCTGTCAGCTGTCAAAGGTGGCTTGGATGAGTCTATTTATTACAACATATCTGTCTGTTTCCTCTACAGCCCTCGGAGAACAGTGGCCCTGAAGTGTCAACCAATCATAATATAACAATCCGCCGATTCCATCTAAACGCAAATTATGAATCCATCTAGACTGAAAATTCACACAACATATGGTGGATTGATGCCGACTTTCACACTCACACACACGCACGCACGCACGCACTCACGCACGCACACTCGCACGCACGCACGCACGCTCGCACGCACGCACGCACGCACGCACACACGCTCGCACGCACCCACGCACGCACGCACGCACTCACGCACGCACACTCGCACGCACGCACGCTCGCACGCACGCACGCACCCACGCACCCACGCACCCACGCGCGCACACGCACACGCACACGCACACACACACACACACACACACACACACACACTAAGTTTATCTAGCATATCCATTTAAATGAAGCCCTATGACTTTGCTCAACGGATTCTAAAGTGTGTCTGAATTAACCTTCAGTTAATCGGGTAAGAACCATGATACTTCAGTGGCTCAGGTATAGTGACTCCCAGCCGAAAGGCACCGGGTCGATACCGTGTCCACGGCCTACCCGTAAGCAAGACGCCTCGCCCCAACCGGCTCTTAGAAAAGTCTATGAAGGTTGCTTCAAAACCAAAAATTAAATCAGCTAAATATGAAACAAATTAAACAGAAGAATATCATCCAGTTATGTGTGATAATATCAACCATGTCACCGTGATTGTGGTTCTACAGCGTGACAGCGAGCCTTCCCACCCGCCCCCTTCATGGCTCCTTCCTCAACAGACGCTTTTCCTGTTGACAACATGATTGTTTACGTCAATCATGTACACCAAAATAAACACACATACACAACCCACGTCTACGTCAGACGCTATCCCTCGCATTGTAAAAAGGGACACTTATTAATACACATATCTACAGCGCGGCGCTCAGCTCTGATTTCTGGAGCCCGCTCGTGTTTTCTGAGGATCCAAGGTCAAAGCGAGGGGATGTCGCGGCGCGCCTCCTCATCTGCTGACAGCTTAATAAAAACTCCCGGCGCACCTGTACCCTTCCACAGCGGCCCCCTCGCTGTAGCCCCTGTCACATCCACCGCCTCCTCTTTCTAATGCATACGCGATAAAGCAGGCGGGTGTCAGCGGCCCTGATAACATGGCCGCTCCATGGCGCTCAAAGCCCCCCCGCCACAGACATTGACACGCTGGCATAGGGTTTAGAACAAACCCCGAGCAGTGTGTTTGTCTTTTCTGTTTGTTTGTGTTTCCTATGTGTGTGTATGTGTGTGTGTTTCCTCTCTTTTTATGTGTGTGTGTGAGTGTGTGTGTGTGTGTTTCCTCTCTTTTTATGTGTGTGTGTGTGTGTGTGTGTGTGTGTGTGTGTGTGTATGTGTGTGCGTGTGTGTGTGTGTGTGTGTGTGTGTGTGTGTGTGTGTGTGTGTGTGTGTGTGTGTGTGTGTGTGTGTGTGCGTGACCGTTGAGTGTTTTCAATGGATGTGTGTTCTGTTTTCTGTGTTTTGTGTATGTGTGTGTGCATGTGTCTGTGGATGTGCGAATGCTTTCTGTATCAGTTTTCTGTGTCGGTGTATGTGTGTGTCTGTGTGTGCGTGTTTGTGTGTGTGTATGTCTGCTGGTGAATGAACGCATTATAAATCAGGGGTGTCATTTTTGTAGTAAGAAGAACTACAGGTCCGTGTGATTGTGTATGTGTGGCCTTGGCTGTGTTTTCCCTGCATGCACATCAGTATGATATTGCAAACGTCAGTCATTGCATGTTTGTGTATGTGTGTGTGTGTGTGTGTGTGTGTGTGTGTGTGTGTGTGTGTGTATGAGAGTGTGTGTCTGTAGTATCCCGAAAGGTAATGTAATGAACCTTGGAGGAAAGCTCTATCTCTACCCTGGGACAATGTGAGATGACATCATAGTGTGTCTTACTTATTATAACCTGTGATTCCATCCTTCTGGGTGAAATAGGATTGTGCAAAAGTGAGAAAAAAGCACACACCAGCAGTGTTTTACTCTGTTCCACTATAACTGGTTTGTGCTGATGTGTCCTTGGCAACATCACCTCACAATGTATTAGGTCGTTTAGGATGTAAATTAGGCTTAATTGTAAATAATAAAAAACTGTTTTGTTGCCATTTTTACATCCTTACTACGTACATTTAGTTTACTTATTAGTTTGGTTCACTTTATGCAAGATAACTTAAATCTTGCAACCAAAAGGACCCTTTTCTTGTGGAAACTACAACTTTGATGCATTATCCTGCAAGTCGGAAAATGAAACACTTTTACTATGAAGCCGATTGTTTCTGCACATTCTGGGGAATAGGTGAATTATGCGGCCTGGGAAACTAATGCCGCTTTTCCACTGCATGGTACCAGCTCGACACGACTCGACTCGACTCGACTCGACTCGACTCGACTCGACTCGACTCAGCTCGCATTTTTTGCGTTTCCACCGCGAAAACATGGTATCTGGTACCTGAAGTGGCTGCTTTTTTTAGTACCGCCTCGCTCTAGGTTCCAAGCGAGCTGAGCCGATGCTAAAAGGTGACGTCGGCAGACGGCCGGCCACTGATTGGCCAGAGAGTGTGACGAAGTCACGAGAGCGACATGGCAACCACATTGCTGGTAACAGCCATAGCAGCGCCGCAGCCAACATATTCCACTTCTTCAACTTCTTCAACATGCCAGCTAATAATAGTAATGTTATCGATGTCCTCCATTGTTGTTATGTGGGTTCTGTCCATGTGTGGGTTGCGTATGTGTTGTTTGCGTCGCGTACAAAAATACGTCACGGCCCTTTCGCGCAGCCGACCCCGCCCACGTCCAGGAGGTACTATTTGCGGTGGAAAACGACCCGTGCTGCTACCGTGTCGAGTCGTGTCGAGTCGTGTCGAGTCAAGTCGAGCTACATGTGCGGTGGAAAAGCGGCATAGGTAACCAAAGAGACTAAAAGTCCATTTTCATTTCTTTGTCGTTAAGGAAGCAAAGAGGCCTGGCTCTTATCGCTCCCATTGTCGTTCCTCATCATACCTCCATTTTCTCTGAAACGCCATTATTTTTCCCAGACGCGTATTCACACCGGGCCATCAGTGATCAGCCTGGAAGAGGCTTTTAGGCTGCCTCTTCCGCTACCTGGATTTAACAATCCAGTAAAGTAGTCTTAGTGTTGGCTGAATGAAAGTTCTGTTGGAATATGCTGGCACAGTCTGCCATTATTATTGTCCTCGCCGCAACTTTAAGATCCCCTTCCCCTACTGAAAAGCGATCCCAAGAGTTGAATTCCCTCTTCACAGGCATCACTATGCATATTCAGGCGGGATTATTTTAATGTGAAGAGGGTGGGGGATACAATTATCTCCCCTGGAACTGTTCTGTGCGGTTCTGTGTCGGTTCGTCATACTCCATCATGTCCATCGTAACTCCATCCGACTTTTTCTTCCCACGTCTGTACCAATAAAAACATCTCTTAACATCTTTACTACTATAAAACAGTTGTGTTATATAAAACTGCCGTTTTATTGTTGTATTAAAAAATACCACTGAAAAACCCACCTCATTAAAATGCTGTTTACTGGTTCATTCTCCATTGGCATTCAATGTGGTAGCAGTCTGCCCCTTTTTCTTGAGTTATTTTGACTTAGAAGGGGATCTGACACTAAAAGCAGGTCATTTGATGCATTAGATCCGATGAGGTACACTCAAAGAAGCCTTTTGAGTTTGTTTTCTGGACGTGGACAGAGAAAAAACATTTCCTAGTTTTTCTTGTATCTTAGTGATGATAAAAATGAATTCCCATCTTTGAGATTGAAAAACGTTAAGAGAATCTATTCTTTCTCAATTTTGGTTGTAAATTTGACTTTACCACTGATCCCGTATGAAGTTTTTTTGGATTGAGAAGTACTTAATAGAACATTAGCTATTCCGCTGCCAAAGGAAATTGGACATTCTACTGATTGCCTAAATTTGATGTTGTACCCTATAACTAATTCTAGCTCTCTAGCTACCATCATTTTCAATCTGATAGCAAATGGCTGAACTATAAATAAACAGGAGAGTAAAACAAACCATCCTTTACAAAACACTCACTCGTCAGACATAAATAATATCAAAGCTTTAAAGTTCACCTATGTTGCCTTTCATCATTATAATCTTACACTACTGGCCACCTATTATTGTAGGGCCTGGTTTACCTGGCCATTTACTAATGTAGAAAAAGTGTTCTGTTTCGTAGTCTAAAAAATATGAGGTTGAGAATTGCATCTACTGTGAGGGTTTAAATAACAACTTCAAGATTGAAATTTGTCTACAGCGCACCTTGTTCTATCCTGATTGTTACCTGCGATTTGGTTTCCTGAGGTCTGGTTTAGTTACCTGCACACCGGTAAACTCGATGACATTATTTAAACAAAAGCAAAGTTGTCATTCATTCCTGTTTTCAATCATACTTGTCTGAACAGTCGCGCCGCTGTGATCGCACCAGCGGCCGCAGCAGATTCCTCTGATTATTGACACGATGGAAACAGATTGCAATCGCAAATTCACGTCAGATAGTGTTGAGAAAGGGGCTATACAATTCAAGTATACAGTGTGTGTGTGATTGTGTGTGTGTGTGTGTGTGTGTGTGTGTGTGTGTGTGTGTGTGTGTGTGTATGTTTGTGTTTGTGTGTAAGTGTACATGAAGGCAGGCCAGTCAATTCTACTTTATATGATAAGCGTTCAAAGAAGCAAGTGATAGACCCATTGTTGGGTTTAATAAATAAAAAAGTACATTTTATTTTGTAAATATTTACATCATGTATCCTGCAAATCAACACCACTGAAAAGGAGGACATTGGGACCAGACTCTTCCTCTGCAAATAGAAAGTGAGTCTATAAAATGGAAAAGCAATCTGCATCTTACATCAGTTCTGAATCACCTCTAACCGGGTTTTACTACTATCTATTTGTGAAGTTGAAGTTTGTTGACACCAACTTTTCCTTCATCACTTAATAAAGATGGAATATATGTGATGTACTATATTGTTGAAATAACTTCTTGGTAGAAGTTACATAAGTTAACCTCATCTAACCTCATCCCTAAAAAGCTAACATGCAGCGTAACACAGCACTAACGAGCCCACTTTGTAAAGTATGTTTAACAACTATATAACCATAGTGCAATCAGCTACAACAGCATTGCGGCAACAAGTCATTTGAATGAATCTGTTTGGGCACCGCGACCATGATGCGCAGGTTTGACCTGACCCCATTAAAGACCTTATGAGTTCAGCGGTCTACCACCACGCAGATGCTTTTGAGCTCACATAAACAGCCGCTGTTGATTTACAAACCAGCGCGCATTCAATTGTGCATGCAAACAAGGTCACCACTGTACAAGAGGTGTGAGCAGGCCTGACCTTGTTAATATATTATGGGCTGGCAATGGGAAACAAAATCAGAAAAAGCAGAGGAGGCGACAATTCAATCAGGGTAGTTAGGAGCAGTTCAATAAAAGAGGTCTTCATTAGGGCTGTAATTGTGCATCACCGTTGTGTGGAAAAGGAAAAGCACGTCACACAGACAGTCCAGGCTTTATTTATGATGATGCAAAACTGAATATTTAATCACCCTCTCTCTGCGAGACGTCAAAGTCATCCTCATGTATTTCAAAGGAACAGGCCAGAGTTCATGGTAATGATAATAATATGTTTGATTAATATAGAATTTCCTAAAAACTCAAATGCACTAAATAAGACATAAAAAGAAGCCCAAATCAATAAAAAGTAACATTCAAACATTCAAAAGCATACAAATGAATAGGGAGAAAGAGGCACAGAGAGGTGAGGAGAGCCAGACGTTGAATGTGATATTTAAATGGTGCTTTTGGAGTGAGGCTTTGAAAGAGAGGCCAGAGCTGGAGACAGGATCTGTTAGGGGGAAGGACTTCAAGACTCCTCTAGTCACTAGAACAACCAGGAGAGGAGGTATTAAGCTCTAGCCACTAGAACAACCAGGAGAGGAGGTAGTAAGCTCTAGTCACTCGAACAACCAGGAGAGGAGGTAGTAAGCTCTAGTCACTAGAACAACCAGGAGAGGAGGTAGTAAGCTCTAGTCACTAGAACAACCAGGAGAGGAGGTATTAAGCTATAGCCACTAGAACAACCAGGAGAGGAGGTAGTAAGCTCTAGTCACTAGAACAACCAGGAGAGGAGGTAGTAAGCTCTAGTCACTAGGACCAGGACAGGATGTAGTGAGCTCTAGTCACTAGGACAGGAGAGGAGTTAGTGAGCTCTAGTCACTAGGACCAAGAGAGGAGTTAGTAAGCTCTAGTCACTAGGACAGGAGAGGTGTTAGTAAGCTCTAGTCACTAGGAGCAGGAGAGGAGGTAGTAAGCTCTAGTCACTAGAACCAGGAGAGGAGGTAGTAAGCTCTAGTCACTAGAACCAGGAGAGGAGGTAGTAAGCTCTAGTCACTAGAAAGACGTTCGGAAGAGAAGGTAGTAAACCCTAGTCACTAGAACGATGGACAGGAGAGGAGGTAGTGAGCTCTAGTCACTGTGAACAAAGTGAAAATTCCCCTGCATTACCAGCTGTGAATTCCGGCATCCATGGAATCACACGGTGGGGACCGCATGACATCACTGCCACGGTAATGACGCCGCCTTTTGGGGGCCCAGATTCCCACTGTTGACGCCAGCAACCTACCACACCCTGTGCAGGCAGTGCTTAACTCCTACTGGCAACCATTTGACTTCATCGATACCCAACCCCCTCACCAAGCTACCACCAACCCAGGGCAGGCTGAGCAGCAGGCAGCCGGAATTCACCTGGCCAGGCAAGAGTTTCTCTGATCCTCCAACATTGACAGTCAAAGTTCTGTTACAACGTCAAGAGAGGCGGGAACCCGGCATTCAATGTCAGCGAGGCCACCACCGCCTCGCCTTGTTAGTGTCTGGGGTTTGCAGAGGCGTGTGTCGGCTGGGTATTCTGGAGCCGGTGTGTCTGTATGTCTGTATGTATGTATGTATGTGTGTGTGTGTGTGTGTGTGTCTGTGTCTCTGTGTGTGTCTGTGGTACAGAAGTGTGACTTTATTAACTTGTAATGTCTTCCAGTCAGTTTGAAGTGTCCTTTAATGTCTCGAATCAATAAAGTGCTTTCTACAGCTCCGTCATTGAAAGGTGTAGGACATTGTCAATATTTTATCTAAAGCTGTTATCGCCGTCTGCTCTTTACTTTCTCAACAATTCATGACCAGATTGTCTTTTAAGTTCCCGTTCTCCATCGTGTATGGATTCATACTTAAAAACAGAACAATCCAAAGCAGAGGCGACAGTGGATAATATTATTGTGATAAAAACGTTCCTTCCTCCCCCTGATCTTGTTGAACGATGAATGTCATTATTTGGTTGTTGTTCTCTTGTGGGTGAACGAACAGTTGCTTCGGTGTCAACTCGGGGGCCAACGTGTACTCCCCCCCCCCCCACCACCACCGCACCCCAAGCACCCACACACACACAGATACACAATGGAATTGTCCGGAAACAAACAACAACAGCAAAATGGCCGCCCGCAGCAGATAGTGTCCTTCAATAGCACGATAGAATTGTTCCCGCGGCCGCAAACACAATCCCCCCTTCCTTCTCGGTCATTCGATTATCAACGCTGAGGGCATAATCCCTTCTCCTCGCACAGGCGGTGTATTCATTTCCTCTCCTTCCTGTTTATTTGGATGTGTTTGAAAGGTCACGGCTCCATCGTGTAGGATAACGCTGATCTGCTCTCAGCCGCTGTTTGCTCTAGAGATTGTGGTCCAAAAGCACGTTTGTGTCCACGATGGTTTTGGACTGAGAAGCTTGTGGTCTCTCTGGCCATTTCCATGCATATGAATGTGAGTGTGTTTGTCTGTGTGTGTGCGTGGTATGTGTGTGTGTGTGTGTGTGTGTGTGTGTGTGTGTGTGTGTGTGTGTGTGTGTGTGTGTGTGTGTGTGTGTGTGTGTGTGTGTGTGTGTGTGTGTGTGTGTGTGTGTGTGTGTGTGTTTGGGAGGCGTTGGTGTGTATGTTTGTGCGTGTGTTTGGTTTGGTGCTGTTGGAGCGGTAGAGCCCAGACAATTATTTCAGCCTGTGGTTGATTCTGTGTCTGTGTGGTTCTGCGTGTGCTTGTGTGTGTATGTGTGTATGTGTGTGTGTGTGTGTGTGTGTATGTGTATGTGTATGTGTATGTGTATGTGTGTGTGTGTGTGTGTGTGTGTGTGTGTGTGTGTGTGTGTGTGTGTGTGTGTGTATGTGTGTGTGTGTGTGTGTGTGTGTGTGTGTGTGTGTGTGTGTGTGTGTGTGTGTGTGTGTGTGTGTGTGCGTGTATAAGCGTGCGTGTGTGATTCCCATGCACACAGTGCATGTGTCATCACATCACACATCTGTGCCTGGACAGGGCCTCTCAAAGGGACTCGCCTGCCTTCTGCTTTTCCTAATCATGCTATATTGATTCGGTTTCCTCTGGATCAATATTTGTTATGCATGCCGTTTTCCCTCCTCCGTCAACACTGCAGGATTATCTCACCAGGGAGCCCCTCCGCCCAGGCAAAAAATAAATACTGTCCAAACAACAGCTGACTTGGTGAGTCAATGGGCTGCTGAATCCACCTAGCTCCAGACATTTTTTTTAACTTGGAGGCTTTTAGGGTGCGTGGCCTTTTTAAAATGATAGAAATTGTTGTTTACCTGCAGCGGAGGGGGGGGGGGGGACTTCTCTTATGTTACCATTGTACCAAGTATTAACATTCGGGTGGCATATGTGTTCTGTCAAAATCACAGATTTACATTCAGGCGTTCATCTGACTGCCAGAGAGAGAGAGGGAGCGAGGGAGGGAGGGAGATGGAAAGAGGGAGAGGGAGGGAGAGAGAAAACAGAATTTAGACATTAGTACTAACAAAGTTTGTATATATATATATATATTTATATATATATATATATATATACATATATGTCAAGCACATTTCTCAATAGGAACACAAATACATCAATACATTCGGGTTTCTACATTTGGGTCGCAATTTAAACATATTCAGTTTAAACTACTTCTGGGCATGCATTTTGACATAAATACTAATTATTTACCGGTGCTTCGTGCCTTTCGGCACACAAATCTCCCCTGGCGCATCCTCATCACGCGCACAAGACGTGCATGTACGAGGGATGTACTCACAGGCACAGGCACACCAACTCTCCTCCACACACGCACGCACGCTGACAGATTTCTGCAGCGGAAGTGCATTTGACTTCCCGTCAGCAGGTGATGTAGCACACATCCTCCTGTGTGTGGTCGGCGGCGATCGGTGCGCACGGGGCATTCATCTATTATAAGCACTCTGTTTCCTCAAAATGAAGACGTAATAATCTCTCAGGTCGGCAAGGCCGGCAGACACAGAATCATTAGGTAGCAGAAGTCCTTCTCTCCGACGTGACGGTGTATTATTCATCACTATTCCCAGATAACGAGCTGATATTAGGGCCATAAAGTCATGTTCTCGTAATTTCGGAGGAGGATAATCAACCGTTATATTCCATCCACGTTTTTCTAATGGCAACCGCTTGACACATGACAACCACTGAAGGGCTATTCCAGATTCCAGGAAGTGTAAATGCTGCCATGTTTTGGGTCCATCTATACTTAGAGCCAGCTGATTGCTCTCAGTAATTGCACCTCTGGGTTATGCAAATGAGCTCAATTGAATCGTTGTCCTAAAAACCTGGCATGGACTATGTAGTGACATGGAGCCGGAGGCGTGGGCAGTGCTGAATACTTGGGGAAATGAGGCCCAAGTCTAGCTGCGATGAAATCACTTAAATGGAAAAACCTCATCATTGGTCAATTTAAGAAAGGGTATGAGTATTTGCTCAATAAACTGTCCTTTGGTGGCTTTTGTACTGTCTTTGGCTTTCTTTTCTTTTCTTTTCTTTTCTGCTCTCTCTCTCTCTCTCTCTCTCTCTCTCTCTCTCTCTCTCTCTCTCTCTCTCTCTCTCTCTCTCTCTCTCTCTCTCTCTCTCTCTCTCTCTCTCTCTCTCTCTCTCTCTCTCTCTCTCTCTCTCTCTCTCTCTCTCTCTCTCTCTCTCTCTCTCTCTCAGACCATTTAGTCCCCACCTCTCCATGCAATATCTCAGATATTAACTTTCGTCTTTCCCACAACACAAAGACAACCCCCTCCAACGAAAACTAATGTTTCTCCAGAGTATGCACTCAAAGCAACCCCGCTAAATGCTTATCGATGAATAATCGCACCAAAACACTCAGAAGGGTTTCCGCCCCGATCAGTCAACAACACCAAGCTTCCTCATCACCCATGGCAACAGGGCAGCCATTACAAGGCTATTTTTATGGGCTAATTGTACATCAACAGAGATTGAGTATATTGCACAGGAGGTCCCATCGCTGTTGGTTAAGCTAATGGGATGTCTGGTAGTCCGCTGTGGCTCCCTGGAGGGAGTGGGTTTGGACGAGGAGGCGCGCCCTGCCGTGGAGATTGTTTAATCCTGTTTGATTCTTACTGGCCCACTGGCTGTTGCCAGCTTGGCAAGGACCAAAATACTAAATACAATTGTTTGTACTCCTTTAACCATTTCCCTTATTTCATCAATTTGGCTTGTTGTATTGAAGATTTCACAGCAGGAAAGCAATGGAGCAAAGTAAAACTCCTTTAATATGCAAACTTTGAAGTGTTACCAATCAAAACAGTTTAACTGACAAAATCCTACCAGAGAATTAGTTGAACCCTGAACCATAACTCGACCACTCATCAACCAAAACACTGCTGCCAACACAGTCCATGTCCTGACCATTAACATGCTAAAACCCAAACTCATTGATTATAACTCTTCCAATATGGTCTTCCAATAAGGAGCAAAAGAGTGTCCTTGGCGATTGTGTCCGTGTGCTAATATGGTTCTACTTAAAACAATGAGGCTTTGTTCTTAAAAAAAATAATTGCTAGTGAGAACAAAAGAAAGTAGGAGAGAGGATGTAGACTATGAGCCAGTCAATGAAGAGCTATCATTTAGGGCTAATGCAGCTCGCGGTTCTGTAATTGCTGTATTCAATGAACAGTCAGATACGGCCAGTGCGTTGATTGTTTCATTGTGAAATATGTCATTGCGTCATACGTGAACGTCCTAACTTCAGAATTCAGCAGCAACTTTTGAAGTAGATGTGAAAACTGCAGCCAACTGCCGTTTTAAGCCTCTTTCTTTGGGGTTGCAGTTAATTCTAAATGTATGTTTTATCTCCTGGCTTGGTGTCTTGCCCTGCTGGGCCCTGGCAGCAGATAAATGTTGCTTTGAAAGATGGTCAGGAAGGGACAAAGAGGGAGAAGCCATTGGACTTAATTACCATTCTGCTCACTTCCGAACCTTAATCACTTTCCATCTCGTCAACTTCGTCACACACACACACACACACACACACACACACACACACACACACACACACACACACACACACACACACACACACACACACACACACACACACACACACACACACACACACACACACACACACACACACACACACACACACTATTTACTATAGTACACACTTTATAGACGCCACACAACTGAACACGCTTAGGATCACAAAGTTGAAAAAGTCTACCATGTCTGTCTGCAAATGTGTGGTTTATGGTAAGATTATCTAAAAGGTTAGCTGCTTTTATATAGTCAAATTCAAAACACATATTGGGGCGTATGTGTGTGTGATGATACTTTGCATTCCCCTTCCATCTGTCCATCTCCATGAGTGTGTGTGTGTGTGTGTGTGTGTGTGTGTGTGTGTGTGTGTGTGTGTGTGTGTGTGTGTGTGTGTGTGTGTGTGTGTGTGTGTGTGTGTATGCGTGTATGTATGTTTGTGAATGTGTGCCTGTGTGTTTGTGTGTGTGTGAATGTGTGTGTGTCTGTGTATGCATGTGTGTGTGGGTCTGTATGTGTGTGTGTGTGTGTGTTTGAGCTGTGCGTGCGTTTGTGTGTGTGTATGTATGTGTATGAATGTGTGCCTGTGTGTGTTTGTGTGTGTATGAGTCCAAGTGATTGTGTATGCATGTATAGATGATGACAGAGCAGCGACAGAGCCCTAACCCTGAGCCTTCGCCCTGGTGACAGCCGGGCGGGGTGCCTGGTGGTGTCTAGGGTGGGGGGTGGGGGGGGGGGGGGTGCTGGTGGGAGGTTGAGGGTGGGGGACACATGCCAGCTGGACAGAGGGCACCCAAAAAAATAACCAAGCGTCCAACATGGTGGTGCACAGATGTGTGCTCTCTCGCAACAGTCACTGGGGTTCTGATCGTGTCTGGCACCAACCGGCCTTCACCACCAGCTCACATCCCAACTTCCTTCCAAAGACTAACAGCATGATGAGGAGTAGGTCTAGTAGCTAGGGTATTAGTGGGGAGCTGCAGAGGAAATGCATTGGGTTTGAGGCCCCCACGTCTGCATCCTAACTTGTAGGATATCTGTCTGCCATTTTGTGGTAGCTATCCAGTGTTTCTTGCAATAAGCGTAAGTGCGCATCCACTTTTTGGCATGGGTGGGATCAGACCCGCTTTTTAATTACATGTCTCGGATTTCACTTTAATTGATTTGGATAAATAAAAGAGGGACTCAGATGATAATAACTACTGAAACATTGTACATCTAGCCAGGGTCTGCCCGTGTGCGTGTGTGTGTGTCTGTGTTTGCGAGGTAATCTTATTGTCTTGATTAACTTCTCCATATCAAGTTACACTGTGTTATTGAGGCTTTCTCCTTTAATAAGCGCACTGTAAATCAGCCCAGCTTCCTCCTGCCCTTCTGTTTTTACGATCGCTCGCGCAATGCGCAGTTTAGACCGGTGGAGGAACGGCGTAATTAATGATCACATAAAGTGACATCATCCTATCAACACACGTCACTTTAACTCTAGCATTTTTCTGTGTCCATCTCTTAGATGGAGACATCATCATATTGTATCATACCATACTGTCATAGCAACTCAAAAGAAAAGCACTGGCCATCGATCAGAAATTATAAATATGCTCTGACCACCAGACTGCACTACGGCTTTGGATACACACTTTGTTGAATAGCCAAGCTGTAAAAGACGAATAAAGGCAAGGCAAGGCAACTTAATTTATCTAGCGCTTTTCATACACAAGGCAGACTCAAAGTGCTTCACAGATAAACATTGTCATACAATAAAATAAAATAATAGATAAGTAAAAGAAAACATATGCAAAGAAATGAGTAAAATAGAAAGTTAAAAGGAATTTTCGTAATAAAATAGAAAATAAAGGCAAAGTTAAAAAAGCTTTTGAGAAAGTGCAATGTATTTAAGAATTAGCAAAAAGCTAAAGCAAACATAAAAGTCTTCAGTCTTGTTTTAACGGTGCTCAGAGTTGGGGCAAGTCTTAAATCCTCAGGGAGCTTATTCCAGCTATTTGTTGCATAGTAACTAAATCCTGCGTTCCCATGTTTCGTGTTTACTCTTGGGATAATTAACAGATTGGTCTCAGAAGATCTTAGTGGTCTAGAAGGCTTATGTAGTGGAAGCATAGCAGTTAAATATTTTGGGCCAAAACTATGTAGGGATTTATAGGTTAGCAACATGATTTTAAAACCAATTCTCTGACCTACAGGAAGCCAATGTAACGATTTAAGAATTGGTGTAATGTGTTCAAATTTTTTGGTCTTTGCAGTAATCAAGCTTACTAGTGATAAAGGCATAGTTTTTGTAAGTCTTCGGTGGACGTGAGCCCTCTAAGTCTTGCTTCATTTTTAAGGTGATAATATGCAGATATTGTAACTGATTTGATGTGACTGTCGAAATGTAAATCTGAATCCATGATAACCCCTAGATTTCTGGCTTTGATTGAGGTTTTCAGGGACAAAGAGTGAAGGTGTTGGATTACTTTAAGCCTTTCCGTTTTAGAACCAAATGCAATTATCTCTGTTTTTGTCCTCATTTAGTTGAAGGAAATTTCGGCACAACCAGTCTTTCACTTGCTCAATGCACTGGCACAGCAGATCTATGGGCCGATAGTCATTTGGTGATAGCGATACATAGATTTGCGTGTCATCAGCATAGCAATGATGGTCAATATTGTTATTTTGTATGATTTGCCCTTGTGGGAGCATGTAGATGTTGAATAAAGAGGTTCTAAGATCGAACCTTGTGGGACTCCGCATGTCACGTTGGTTGATTCTGATTCTGATTTAAAGTCGCCAATGAAACAAATTAGTTCCTATTTTGTAGTAGGACCTGAACAATTGAAGACTTTGCCTGAAAGCCCCGCCCCAGTTTTCTAACCCATCCAAAAGTATTGTATGGTCTACAGTGTCGAATGCAGCACTGAGGTCTAGTAGCATTAGTATTGAGGTTTTGCCAGTCTGTGTTAAGAACGGATGTCGATTACAACTTTAATAAGGGCGGTCTCAGTGCTGTGCAGGGGTCAAAATCCTGATTGGAAGTTGTCATATCAACTAGTTGATTGCCAGGAAGTGATTAAGTTGCTGGAGGACAAAATTTCTCATGATTTCACTTATGAAGGGTAGATTTGATATTGGTCTGTAGCTGTTAATAATAGAGGCATCTAGGCTCCGCTTTTTTGAAAGGGGTTTAATAACTGCAGTTTTCAAAAGCTTTTGGGAAATTTCCTGACTGGAGAGAGTTGTAAACTATCTGCAATATGTCTATTGCTAGGCAGTCGAAAACATTCTTAAAGAGGTTGGTAGGTAAGTATCAAGGCAACAGATGGATGGCTTTAGTTGTGTCACAGTTTCCACAAGAGTTTTAGAGTCTATAACATTAAAGCATGCCATCCTCGCCACGTTACTCTTGCCTGAACAGGGTGGTAATCCAACATTGTTGTTTGAAGTGGAGAGATTGATGGTGCGTTTGATGCCTTCAATTTTATCAGTATAAAATGCTGCAAACTCATTGCATTTCTGCGTGGAATGGAGATCAGTTGGAATTTGAGTTGGGGGGTTGGTCAGTCTGTCAACAGTTGCAAATAGGGTTTTTGCATTATTAGCATTGGTTTTAATTATATTGGAGAAAAATGTTTCTCTGGCACTTTTTAAGTCTAAATTGTAGGCACGGAGGTTCTCTTATAGATATCATGGTGAATATGAAGCTTTGTTTTAGCCAGATGCGTTCAACCTCCCTGCATTCTTTTTTCTGTGCTGTTACAGTAGCAGCTTTTCTCCAGGGGGCCTTTTGCTTTCCAGAAATAGTTTTAACCTTATAAGGTGCAATGACATCTATGACTTTCAAAATTTCCAAATTAAAGTTTTCTACAAGATCATCAGCAGAACATGGGTTGAGAAGTGGTAGCAAGGATATGGCCTTTTTAAAAGTACATTAGAATCTTCATTGATATACCGTTTTTTGACAGTATTGATTTTGTCTTATGTCGGGAATAAAGATATGTTAAGAAAACACAAAGTGGTCAGACAAGGAAGGATCAGTCACAGAGAGATCAGAAACATTGTGGACCTTTTGTGATAAGTAGGCCTACCTTATATTTAAGTGTTTAGTCTGGGTTCCAGCAGGGGAGTTATGAATGAATGTCCAGGTAAACAAGAGTTAAATTCAAAGAACTAAGTTATATTCCAATAGAGTAACAAACGTAATCTAAAGTAACAATTGGTAATTTCAAATAAATCGGCGGGAAATCAATGGTTGCTTTCAGTCAGACATACTTGATGTCCTTCAAAATAAAAGTATCGACCAACAAGGAAACAAAAAAGTCTTGATAATCGTCATGATGAAAAAATATCACATTGTAATGACCTCGCCGTGACATAACGATGTCCAGTCATGAGTCCTTGAAGGAACTTTAATGTTACAAACCAGGTCACTGAAATCCATAACCAACTGCAAAGATCCACACTAACAACAACCGGTTACTCGGTTAACCCCCCAACCCCCAAACCCGGTCCCTTCAACGTGCAGCCCCACCCTCCTGTTCTCCCAAGGCCCTCCCCCAGCTGACCTGATGATTCGCCCCCACACTGATTGACAAGAAGAACATCCCAATGCATGCACACTCAGAACAACTGGCATAACGGACAACGAAATACAATGCGACACATAATACACATGCTCTTTAAATGTCCCAGGGTCGCTACAATATCATATCATAATAAAGAAGATCTAATTTTGTTGTATCATATCATTGGAAATATTAATATATATTTAAATATATAGGGAACTAGCTTGTGTCAAATCATGCTCAATAGAAGTCTGGGAAGTTAATTGATTGTTTCTTGATTATGACATTGTTAGCAGTAGCACTGGGTTTTGATCTGTGATGGCGCGATGAGACTTGACTTTTACGAATGTTTTTTTTGGTGTATTTTGATATATTTTGGGTATCTAATCATTACAACAAAAGTGTCAGTCGTTCTTTTCACATTTTTAAGAAATGATCTTGCTAAATGTGCCATCCCAGATAGAGACCCCAGAGTGAAGACCAACTTATCTTGTGTTTCAAGCAAAATAAAAATAAAAAAATACAACTCATCACTAGGACTGAAGCTGGGCAGCTGGTAAACAAAGAAGTCTCTGCGCTCTCTGCTGCACATCCATGATGTCACCGCTGACTGAATTAAAACCGCCATCACGCCGTAGTGCTCTGCTTCAGACTGCAATCAGAGGGCAAACAGTGAGTCATGCTCAGTTTGATAAAAGCCCCAAAACTCTACCCAGCGTCATTTTGGGGCGAGCAGTGGGGCAGGTTGTGTACTGTGGGTGTGTGTGTGGAGGAGGGGGGAAGGGGGGCTTGTGTTCTGTGGATGGTAGGTGTAGTCGTGTGTATTGGGGGCTGGGTTGTGTACTGTGGGGGACGGGCCGGCTGCGTGTGCTGGAGATGGGTATGGGTGTGGTGTTGTTTTAACAAGACCAGAGTGCTGAGGCCGCGCTTAGAGACCCTGGGTCCTGACAGCGGCCTGGTCTTCTACACCCGGCCTGGCAGTTCAGCACCAGCTGGTAGCCGGCACAGCACCCAGCAGCACCCAAGATGTCCAGGAAAACGGTGCCCGGACAGGGGGGGGGGTTGTCACCCAGGCCCACCGCTCCCTATACGCAGAGTACGCAGAGTGCGTAGGGCACCGCCTACCTGGGGGGGGGGGCACCAAAATGAAGGTTTAATTTTTGGTGCCCCCCCCCCCCCCCCGCTCGGGAAGTCCTGTCCAGGGCACAATTTAATGTCGAGCTGCCTAGGGCACCGAAACGGCCAGCAGCGGCCCTGTTGTCACCTGCCTCATCTCTGCCTCCAACAGCACTCAACCTAGATTTACATTTTTATGGTGACATTGCTTTCCTTTGGGTTCCCTTTTGTAGTGTGTTTTGTGTTTGTGTGTGTGTGTGTGTGTGTGTGTGTGTGTGTGTGTGTGTGTGTGTGTGTGTGTGTGTGTGTGTGTGTGTGTGTGTGTGATTGGAGACCTAGAGAGAGAGAGAGAGAGGTGCATTTAATGGAGATAAAACTAGTAACTGGCGAGACGAAATCCGGCATCCTCCTTGAACAAGCCCAGTAGGAACCTGTGGTTGCGCTCCTCATCGTGTTATGTCCCATGGTTTTCCTACACTTAAAAGTATAAGTGCCGTAAAAAAAGGCCTACTCTTCCATTAAAGCCAACACCACAACGGCTCAGCATTATCTGCATGATAATCTGATTTGGATCGGAGCAGCATCCCCATTGTGACTATAAGAGGAAAATCACAGAAGCATCTCCCAGAATCAAAATCTAGGATTAGTTTCATCGAGAGGATCATTTCTTCATTTCGGATGAATCAATCCCTGTTTATTGCGGAGAGAATTACCGACGCGGTTATAACCCAATCCCCCGCCCCCCACCCTCTGCGAATCTTCAGTCCCTCGCTCATCAGGAGATAGCGCCCGACCCACGCTCCGCCGCGATCACCGCTGAGATAAGAAGATGCGTG
>NC_082392.1:12800978-12863478 GCF_031168955.1 Gadus macrocephalus
TCTTTCTCGCCTTCGCTCCCACGCTTTCTCCAGAAGAAGAATTCATATTTGACTCGTGTTCAAGTGGCCGTGCTGATTTTCCACTCCAAAGCGTTTGGCTTGGAGGGTGAAGGTCTCTCTGCCTCCCTCTGTTATAAGGGCTGTGGTGCAAGCCTTTCTTCCTGTGATTGCCTCCACCACTAGGTTTCCTGCTGTCTTACTTTCTCCTACACTTACTCTCCCCTCTCTCTCTGTCTGATGCCTTTGTCTGTCTCTTCATATCCCCTTTTGTCGTTTAACTCTATCCATCTATTTATATCCCTCCTGCTCTCCACTTGTCTGCCTGTCTAGGCTCTTTTTCTCCGTTCTATACTGCTTTTACCTAATCGCTCTCGGCCGTTCTCCGTCTCGTTCTCCCTCTCTCCACTGCTGAGCCGTCAGTCTCTCCTGCCCTCCCAGCCGCCTCTCCACTGTCCTTTTATTCTCTGCCTCCCCCCCATCCTGTCTCCCTCCCAACCCACCCTTTCTGCCTCTCCCTCTCTCCCTTCCAACCCCATATTTTTCATGCACGGCTTGCCGTTACTCAAACTCCCCCCCCCCCCCCCCCCCCACCACACCTGTAGCAGGATCATCAGCTCTGTGTTGCTGGTGTCCATGGCGATGTCAAACGGCGTCTTGTCAAACTTGCTGAGCGAGTGGACGTCGGCGCCGTGCTGCAGGAGCAGCTCGGCCGCGCGGCGGTGCCCGTTCTGCGCCGCCCAGTGCAGCGCCGTCATCTTCAGCATGTCTTTGGCGTTGATGTCCGCACCGCTCTGCAAAAGCAAGACAGGGAGGGGGGGGGGGGTTGGACCAGCGGTATGGCGGCCCCCCGGAGGCCGGGAGGAGAACAGACCAGGGATGATCATAACTGGCATGGCGAGAACAGGGCAAGGGACAAAAGGTTCTGGGTGAAAACCCCAATGCCCCGCAGGTCCACCCTCTAGAAGGCGTCTCTGAGGGAGTTGCCCCGTTCATCGATGACATGCATCCCTAAGAAATACTCACTGCAAGTTGGATAAAAGCGACTGCAAAAATGTTTTCATCTGCTACCTAGTTGTTAGTGAACATTAGGACCACACACACGCACACTCACACACAAACACACTCAGAATCTTGATCATCACTCTTACCCTGACCAGCAGCTCCACTATACTGGAGTGTCCCTCGGTTGCTGCCATATGGAGAGGGGTCCTGTCCACCTTGGTGCGGGCGTCCCTGCTGACGCCCGCACGGAGCAGCACCTCAGCGGTGGAGTGGTGGCCATACTGAGCTGCCAGGTGCAGCGGTGACGTTCCCAGCTTAAAATGACAGTTGGAGAAGGGGGGATAAAATGGCTACCCTCTAGAGTTGTGATTGATGGTGAAAGAGTTTGCATAATTTCATGATAATATATTTTTTATACTTCCTTCATTATTCAAATGTGATTCTATGAGTCCAAATTAACTAAATTCAGTTTGAGAATAGTGATTTGCTACGCCCCGTTATACATTTTATTCATTTGCTATTTTCAAATAGCAATTAATGATTGCGAGTTATATTAAAAATGGAAACGTGAGGTTTGTTATGCTTTGGTTCGTTTTTTACGCAAGGGCACCGCAGTATTAAAATATTTTGATAAACCAGATTACTCAGAATACAACAAATAATTTAAAGTCAGTTGTTCCAACCGTTGTTGGGTTCAGTCGATCAGTATCTGATGACCTGAGTGATTACTCTGAAACGAATGGATGTCATTTCATACAGAGCATCCAAAAGGATGTTCATTCAAGCCCCAAAACGCAACAAGAAACCACCCTTATATATAGCATATGGTTGAAACAGTAAAAGGAACCAGTTGGCCTTGCTCGTACAAAGATAACCATGTTTGCAGTTTTGATCCCTGTAGAGATGGGGCTATAGCCTGTGGGCCAAAACAACAGATGGAACGATGACTGTTCTTTTCCACATTATTTTTTTAGAGGATGAAACCATCATACATTTTCCAGCAGAAAATATAATAAATGACAAAGCAATGTTTGGTTCCAATCTTGGAAAAAATATATATTTCCAAAAATTGCATGCAATCACTTCTGTGAATGTCTACGGTCCGTAATTCAATTTGACTTACCATTGCTTGCTTCTCTACAAGTGCCCACAATATTTTCTTGTCAATTTTGATTGTTTTATACCCGTGTCACCTCATATAATTCATATTTTCAACAATCTGTAACAATCATTTATATTGAATTGTTATATATGACATCAAAACCATATACATTTATTTGGTTCCTCTCGGTCTCGTCAATTTTTGAATAGCACTCTGCTTTAGTTTCAACCAGAAATGATTTAATATTTGCACATTGTTACACAAGCATGTGTTGTTAGCGTTCGGTTAGGCTAGGACTGTGATTCAGGTCTATTAATTGTTTTGCTAATGAAGAAGAACCATGTTTGTCAGCAGTCAATATTTCGAATGCTTGAGTTATTCCCGTAATTGCCACAGCTAATCTCACATACACAACTGCCTCACCCAATCGGTTGTGAATGGAGCCCCGTTGGCCATCAATATTCGAACGTCATCGTCCTGACCGACCCTCGCAGCCTCCAGCAACCGCTTGCCAAGGTATACCAGCGACATCTGCTGCTAAAAGAGAGTCACAACAGGCCATAACCGATTACTAATTAACATACATTATTAAACGTTTATTGCGCTCATTGAACGGAAATAATTAGAATAAAAATGCGTGAAAATGTTTAATAATATTTTGCACAGTAAGTAGGTAATATTTAGCAGTTCACCAATACCATTATATTGAAACATTTAGCCTATTTTCATTGTTAGATGTCTAGACATTACATATATCAAGTTGGTAAATTGTATGTGTCTATAACATGATCTGATAACATGAATAGGTTATTTAGGCGATACTAGTTTAATTGGGATATTCCATTTATTGGATGTAGGCTGCCTTGAACAAAGACATTTAAGCGCAATTAAGTATTACAGGACATGTTTGAAGAACATAATACATGATTTGCAAAATACTTCAGCAGCTATGGAATTCAAAATACATTAATGCAAGTTCAACACAATTGTAGTTATAACTCATAATCTCCGTGACAGTCTCGTTTCGAATGCATAATAACAATGAGTTCGTAGCACTGTAGCGTATATTTGTGAATGTATTCATAAAATAGTATACTGTTATTGTGGATATGGTTCCTTATCAATTTAAATAAATACACATTAAAAATCATTTCAAACGGATGAGACATACAATTGAATGCAACGTTTTAGTTACATTTTATCATAGCTTTCTATGCATTCACGGCAAGCACATTATGCCATTGCTTTCGCGGGGCCTATACCTACAACTACTGTTCTGAGCAAAGTTGTTGCATTTCAATAAGTCCTGCAAAACCAACACAGGATGTGTGTAAAAAGCCTCTACATGAGACAAATACGATATCCCTAAATCCTTTAGCTTTGTTCCGGTGGAAGTTGCCGAAAGCAAACGAGTGGTACTTGCTATTTCCACATCCGCTAACGCTACTGGGCTGTCTCTTAGAAGAGGAAAGCTCTGCTGAGTTTTATTAATAAACATCAGATCCAACGAAAATTTGGTCGGAAAACACGTTTCTATGTATTATATAAAGCAGTGAACAATCACTGACGTTGGATTGCAATGCGAAAAACGTAGCTGAGATATTCTTTAAGTTAACATTAGCTTCAGCTTCTGAGCTGGTATCTTCCTTTAATAATGCTTTTGCCTGTCTCTGGAATAAGTTAACCCAAAGTTATACTTGCCTCAGGATACGTGCAGTCGAAGGGTGCTTTTCGGGATCTGGTGATATAAATTGGTGTTTGATATGTATACTTTAGCAACTCTCCTTGCTAAGCAGAAAATGCATTTGTTTTTATTATTTGTGGGTCCAATATGGCGGCTACGGCTAGTGCGCAGACTCGTTGGGCGGGATGGAAAATATGTGGCTTGGAATAGTTTAGTAATATAAATAAATAAACCATAAAATAATACTGCGCCCAATATTCATGTGAAGTTAAATGCATTAATAGTCGAATAAAAACCAATGGCTACAAAAAATATATCGCCTAATACGGTCAATAATCATCCCATTAAGTTACGCCTAAAGTGCACTGATAAGAAGACCATTTGGAGAGTTCTCGAAAGTGTATTAAGAAATGTTCCCAACAGTATTTAGGATTCAACACCTATACGTAGCCTTAATTGGCATCTGGTAACTAACAAGACAGACGACTAGACATCCAAATAGACGTTTAAATTGTAATACATAGCTGTAGCATTTGTATCACACATATCTTTCATATTTTAATAGAGAAGTTACTAGTGAACGTAAATAAACACTAATTATAATTGCATACCAGTAGCCTTGGCTATACCATAACGTATTGACCTTAGGCTCAAAAGACCCACGGAACTACATTTCCCACAATCCAAAGGGTCGACAAAGGTTTCGTTTCGTCACGTCCCAGTTCGCTTCCTGTCGAAGTGTTCAGGGATACATGACACAGTTGTTTGGGAATTATACACGAAAAACCGTTAACACATAAAAAACATACACACGGGATTGTCCGATCTCAACCACCTATATTGCGGTGGGATTCAAAATAGGCCGCGATGGAAGCGGTCCCACGCATGCCGATGATCTGGCTGGATCTGAAGGAGGCTGGGGAGTTCCCGTTCAGCCCCGCGGTCAGGCAGGTGAGCTGGGCTGAGAAGGGAAGCAACAGGACCCCGACAACGTACCGATCCGAGTGATCGACTGCATAATTAGGATGAATGTCTGCATGACAACACTGGCTGATTTCACCTACAAGCAGACCCATTTCGTGATGAAGCAGCTGGGTGTTGTTGATTATTGTATGGGGGTTACGTTCTTGACACCCTCCTCAGCCACCGCCTTTGTTTGCTAACATGTCATTTCACAGTGTAGTTGTAATTAGGACTATTGTGATTTGTATATAGTACTGCACAGTCTTTGCCAATGACAGCCCAGAAGTCTACTACTATCATCCGTTGGTAACACAACTGCGTATTGACTGACCATTAAGTCATTGCCCGTCACGAATGGTGATGCACATTTCACATGCTCAACTCCATCAGGTTTTGTTATCACTGCTACTAATAAACATCAGCCAAACTAGGATTCTGTTAATCTGGTATGGTGGCTAAAGCTGAAATTAAGATGTGTTCGAGCACGTCTCTTTCTGTGACTGACTGTAACGTTAGTGTAATGAGTTGATTGCCACAAAAAGAATACCCACCGCAACAAGTTCCTTTCATGCTTGACAGGAACCAAATTAATGTTATCTGTGCTCTATGGCAGAAATAACAAGTCCCCCTTCTTTGAAATGTCTTGTTTCTAGATCCTTTCTTGGTCGTCCTATTTTTCAACGTTTCAACCATAGATAAAGGTCTGTGACTCTGGGCTATCAACCGATGACGACAAAGATGAAGACTAAAACTATTTCCCATTATGGGTTCTCTATTTATATCTATATATAGATCTATAATTATATTTTATTTTTGTTGTTGACCTCTTTCTTCAAAGATGCTCTTATCCTGGCCTGTTAAGATGCCAGAAGCAATCCCTAGGCCTATCACCGTATTATCAACATTCAAATATATTTGTTTATTGGCAAACACACCCACAGGTTCTAGTAATTCAGTTCACTGAACAACTTTAAAAGATGGGGTTGGACCTGTTTGATGTTGCTGCTTCTTTCATACAATATGATGTGGGAATTTATTCATGGCATGGACACAGTATTTAAAGAGCGTATGTAAAAGGTAGGAAGGAAGGAAATTTATGAGTGAAGAGGGTAGGAAAGATGGGTGTGGGGGGGGGGGTGTAAATATGCCATCAGTACGAGAGAGAAGGTAACTGGAGATAAGACCGGTGAGTGTTTTGGTTATGTGAGCGCATGCCAAAGTGCACTGCTGAGGTTGAAATAAAGGAGCTCCTTGCTAATGATAGCCTAGCCACTGATCAGGCCCTCGCAGTGCATTATGGGATTACTTCCTGCCCCACAGGAGGGACAAGGTGAAGCCATTGGTTAGAACCTGTATAGTTAACATTCTAACCTTGGACTCATTATCTGTAATCTATAATTCCATCTGCAATGTCACTCTGGCTAGCTGTTTGCTTTTAGATAACCTTTGTTGAAAGAAAACACCATGCAAACTCCACAAGGCAGCATAACCCTGCATCTTGTGATGGAAGGACTGAAAACACCAACATCATAATTGCGTGATGTGTAAAAAGTAAGAATCATGAAGGTTAAAGGGCTGGAATTAAATTTGCATTGGGTAGGTCGTAAGCCTGCGGCAAAAGGTACCTTGATTAAAGAACAACTAAGGTTGCAATCTTCTAGGATCATTCTGAGGCTAGGGACGGGACATTTACATACACACAGATAATATGATTTCACGCATAAGAAATCCTCATTGGGGAACCTAATGCAGTTCATGAATTCATATAGTTAACATGATACATTTTGACATAGTTCAATATATCATCTCAATAAATAATCTTAGAATACTACAAAAATTATATATTTATTTGAACAGGAGAGAAAAACTGAAGACTAAACATTGCTGGTCAAGTGAAACTTCTCGGTGATGGTCATAACCATTTGGGGTTCTGATCTTTGATACTGAGAGCTCATCGAACAGCCAGGTGAAAACGGTTCACCTGGTTCTGCTGATTACTTTATGGGTTATGCAGGATCTGCCTGTTGGCCGATCTTCCCATGCCTGTTACAGGAAACAGGCATGTCCTATTAGTTACCCACTGCTTCTTCCTCGCTCAATCTCTCTCTCCTACCCCTCAGTTCATCCTGAAGAACTATGGGGAGAACCCAGACAACTACAACGAGCAGCTGAAGAAACTGGAGACCCTGCGGCAGGTTGGTGATGCACTGCTCTATTGTGTCTTAATCAATCCCTGATTATAGGGCTGCTCGATTATGGAAAAAATCACAATCACCATTATTCTGGTCAATATTAAAATCACCATTATTCAAACGATTATTTTTGAGTTTGAACGTTTGACGCTAAAATATAGAAATCGCGATCAAAATTAGATTAATCGCCCAGCCCTACCTGATTGCGCTGTTTACTTTCATCTGCTGTGTCATTTATTTACACCCTGTGTATGTGATGTGTGTGTCCTCCAGAGTGCTGTGAACGTAACCAGGGACTTTGAGGGCTGCAGTACCCTGAGGAAGTACTTTGGACAGCTGCATTACCTCCAGAGCAGGGTCCCCCTGGCGCCCGGACAGGAAGCTGCCGTGCCCATATCATGGTGGGAGCACTCACTCAGTCACTCAGTCAGTCACTCACTCACTCACTCACTCACTCACTCACTCACTCACTCACTCACTCACTCACTCACTCACTCACTCTCAAAGAGATACAAAATGTAAATGTTCCCTCCTCTCTCAGGACAGAGATATTTTCTGGGAAGACGATCACCCACGAGGACATCAGCTACGAGCAGGCCTGCATCCTTTACAACCTGGGTGAGTCACTGTCCACTGACTCAGTGAGCTGTTATTACACCAGGCCTGGGTGAGTCAGCACCACTTGTTATCTCCTAGCTAGCCCAGTTAGCTGTTGTTACAGATTAGAGCAAATTATAAAAACCCAAATTTAATTTCTAGCTGATTTTATGGCAATAGCAGACACATGCATTAGATTATATTGTACATTGATTGTCTTCAGGGAACCTCTAATGTCAGAGCAGTAGGGAAAGCAAAGAAACTTTCTGACCTATTTGTTAATGTTGCATGCAGACTTGGCATCTGAAATTGATTACACAAATTTACACTATAAAAAAATAATGGTTTTATTATGTTTACATTATCTGTCCACTGACTTTTGTGTTTCCTTTGCTGCTTAAGATTTGCTAAACAATCATCTTAAACAAAGCCAATGTCTTACTTTCACCTAGTCGTGGGAAAAACAAAAACACTTGACACCTTAATTAATCCCAATCATCACTTGGTTGTTAATTGATTCACCATGTTGCAGGTGTTATGCATGAGAATGATCCAGACTAACTAGCTTGTGCCTGGTTCTCCATAGGGGCCCTGCACTCCATGTTGGGAGCCATGGACAACAGAGTGTCCGAGGAGGTAAGGTTCTCCACCGATCTTGTTCCTATGGAAACATGATCGTTATTTTTCTTAATTATAATTTTTTACAGATGGGCCATCCATTCACCTGCAAATTAGTTTTTGAAAGTGCCTGCCCCTATCAAAACAGGATGAGTGTGACTTCCCAGATGGGTCAGTTTAACAAACCAGCAACTAATTGTGTGTGTGTGTGTGTGTGTGTGTGTGTGTGTGTGTGTGTGTGTGTGTGTGTGTGTGTGTGTGTGTGTGTGTGTGTGTGTGTGTGTGTGTGTGTGTGTGTGTGTGTGTGTGTGTGTGTGTGTGTGTGTGTGTGTTCAGGGGATGAAGGTGTCGTGCACTCACTTCCAGTGCTCAGCGGGGGCCTTCTCCTACCTGAGGGACCATTTCAACCACAACTTCAGCGTGGACATGAGTCACCAGATCCTCAACCTCAACATCAACCTGATGCTGGTATGACACATGCAACAGATGACACACCACACTAGTGATCCACTGATATAGCGGCCAGCCGATATTATTTTAGGGTTAAATCTTTTTTTCTTAATTACCGGCATTTTTTACAGACCGTTCAATAATTTTATTTTTTTAATTTTATTTTTTTAATTGAAGCTTGTCACATTTGTTATCACCATTGTGTAATTTTTGTGATGTAAATTGAGGGAGCAAAAGCAGTATCGGCTCCAAATATTGGCTCAAGAAAATCGGTATCGGCGTAACGGTCATCGGCTAAGGCTGACGAAAAAAATCGGTATCGGCCCTAAAAAATCCATATCGGTCGATCCCTATACCACACACACACACTCCACACTCTTTGAATGCATTTAACCTTTAACCTTTCTCTATAGGGCCAGGCCCAGGAATGTCTCCTGGAGAAGTCCATGTTGGACAACAGGAAGAGCTTCCTGGTGGCGCGCATCAGTGCTCAGGTAACTCTCGGACCTTAGTTACACCGGTATTGCAACTGCTATTGGCATCGAAACCAGAAATCTATCATCAATTACGGCAGGTGCCTTTTGACTTACAATGTCTTGTGTTGGTATATTAGTCTCACTCTCTCTGCCTCCAACTCTCTCTCCCTGCCCACCGGGGTCTAGGTGGTGGACTACTATAAGGAGGCCTGCCGGGCCCTGGAGAACTCTGAGACGGCCTCCATGCTGGGGAAGATCCAGAAGGACTGGAAGAAACTGGTCCAGATGAAGATCTACTACTTTGCTTCCATCGCCCACGTGAGTCACAGACAGACAGAGAGAGAGAGACAGAGACAGACAGAGAGACAGACAGCAAATATCTGTGCACAGAGCCATGGTGATTTTAATTTTTGACATTTCTACTGTATTTCTACTCTCCACAGTTCCACATGGGAAAACAAGCGGAGGAACAGCAGAAGTATGGAGAGAGGGTAGGCCTAAATTAAATATACCCGACCCTATTTCTTAATGTGATCTGGATTACATGGACTGTTGCGCTTGCTTAGTTGATCTTTTCCTTCTCCTGCTCTCACTGGTCGGTCGTATAATGACCTTATTAAATCCGCTTCCTCACTCACTGTGATGTATTTCCTTCAGCTGGCCTACCTGCAGAGTTCATTGGACAAACTGAACGAAGCCACCAAGCTGGCCAAGGTACAGTCACAACAGAACAGTCTCTTCTTCCTGCCCTGGTAGGACCCCTGGTTAATGCCACTGTAGCCTGACCTGTGTGGGGATGTGTTTTCTGTTGTCTGGACAAGGGTCAACCGGATAGTGTCCAAGACGCCTTGAGATTCACCATGGATGTTATCGGTGGGAAGTAAGAAACTCGTGTTGTTTTGTTGTTTTATAGTCACCACAGTTGGGTATTTCGTAGTTTAGGTTAAAGGCCAACAATTATTTCCAGTCATATTTATTATCTCTTAGTTTTCATGTTTTTTTTCTACACATAGATTCAACTCTGCTAAGAAAGACAACGACTTCATCTACCACGAAACGGTTCCAAATTTGGAAACCCTGGCCTCCGTCAAAGGTTTGGCAATCTGATTGGTCGACGGGCCCACCAATGTTTGCTCAGCCTGAACGGCGTTGGCTCGACAGCTGGTGAGCGGCTCCAGTTAAAGTGCAGCCCGCCTCCTCTCTCTCCCAGGCGCCCCGCTGGTGAAAGCCCTGCCGGTCAACCCCACCGATCCCAGCGTGACCGGACCCGACCTGTTCGCCAAGCTGGTGCCCATGGCCGCCCACGAGGCCTCCTCTCTCTACAGGTGGGCCTACTGTTGAGTTGTGCCACAGATTTTTCACTTCCGAAATTGTTTGCAAACAGCTTATACCTACCTGGAGCGAAAGGTTATGGGAAGGTTATGACATGTCTGGAGGAGCACACCGGCAAGGTATCTGGGCTGGGTTGAACCCACAGAGAATGTGGTTATAGTGTCATAGACAATGTTAATACTCGTGTCATATTAAAAGGATTTGTGTTCTTTGCAGTGAGGAGAAAGCCAAGCTTCTGCGAGACATCATGACCAAGATAGAGAGCAAGAACGACACTCTGGAGTACGTATTTCACTTCTACACCTCTCTCCATCGCTGTCCCTGTTCTGCCTCTTAGACGCTTCAAAGGTTGGCGTACAAGCACTGGCTTGCAGGAATGTATGAAAGGTAGCTTGTTTGAGCGGTTCCTGCTCTGTACCAATCCAACCAGTTGTGGATTTGCCAACATGTTTTTCATTCTATACATATATATCAGCTTGTGGCTAAAATCTAGTTACAAATATTTTCTTTTGCATTTATTACATTTAAGTTTTGTGAATGTAAGACTAGATGAAATGCATATTGCTTAGAATTATACTTTTGTCTTTAAGACGCAACTGATGCAGAGTGGTCAGGTCCAGACAGAAACATAGTATTCAAACAGGACTAGGAGACTAGGAGAGCAGTGGATGACTTATACTCGCTCTTTGTGTGTGTGTGTGTGTGTGTGTGTGTGTGTGTGTGTGTGTGTGTGTGTGTGTGTGTGTGTGTGTGTGTGTGTGTGTGTGTGTGTGTGTGTGTGTGTGTGTGTGTGTGTGTGTGTGTGTGTGTGTGTGTCTGCAGGCAGTTCATGGACTCCCTGGGCTTGGAGCTGGAATCTGTAGACAACCTGGAGCTGTACAGCCACCTCCCCCCCGTACTCATGGAGAAGTGTGCTGCGCTCAGCGTGCGGCCGGACACCGTCAAGAGCCTGGTGCAGTCCATGCAGGGTCAGTAGGGAACACACACACACACACACACACACACACACACACACACACACACACACACACACACACACACACACACACACACACACACACACACACACACACACACGTAAATATGCAATGCCTTCATTTGAAAGACACACACACACAATCAAATGGGCTCAATTCTTTCCTACCATGCATGCAGTGTTGTCGGGGGTGTTCACCGACGTTGAGGCCTCGCTCCGGGAGATCCGGGATGTCCTGGAGGAGGACCAGGCCGGGCTGCGGGCCCTGCAGGAGGCCCCCGAGGTCCACCCCGCCGCCCAGGCCCAGGCGCTGACCGAGATCCGCCGGGACCTGGAGAAATACGCCGAGGCCCACGAGAAGGCGAGCTTCACCAACACGGAGCTCCACCGAGCCATGAACCTCCACATCAGCAACCTGCGGCTGCTGGGGGGACCCCTGGACAGCCTGAGGGACGCCCTGCCACGGCCCCAGCTCAACGAGGGTGAGCTGGCACGTGTGTGTGTGTGTGTGCGCGTGCATAACATGCATGTGTGTATGTTGAGTTACTGTGTGTCTGTCTGTATGTACAGCTGCATCTATCTGTTTATCTACCGTGTGTGTGTGTGTCTGCATGTTTAGCTGTATCTGTCTGTTTATCTATGTATATCTTTATGTTTAAGAGAGTTCGCTTGTGGCCTGGCGCCAGTAAAGAGTCACGATCCGGCCAGGACAATTTGTTTGAATAAAGGATTAAACACGTCAAGTAACAAAAGTATTTAGTTTCATGTTGGGCCAGTGGGTCTGACACATGTATGTACATCATGTATATCTGTGGATATCTCTGTGAGCGTATGTATACCTTGTGTGTGTTCAGAGGAGGTGGCGGGGCTCCAGTGTATGAAGCGTATTCTGGGGAAGGTCCAGGAGATGAGGGACCAGAGGAGCTCCCTGGAGAAACAGCTGCGTGACCTCATCCAGCAAGATGACATCACTTCCTCCCTGGTCACCACGGACAGGGCCGACATGAAGGTAAACACACGCGCACAAACACACACGTGTGTTGGATATCACAGCCCGTACCCATCCATTAGGGCCGGGCGATTAATCAAATTTTGATCGCAATTTCGATTTTAGCGTCAAACGATCACAAAAAAATTACACAATTGATTTTTTTGATTTTTTTAATTATTTTTTTTAATGTTTTATAGAAAGGGCAGAACAGCTGGATACATATCTGTTTATCATTTTAGATTGAAAAAAAAAAAATTGACCATTTTGTGTAGAGCTGGGTTTCGATTCAAATTTCAAGAATCGATTCGATTCTGATTTTTAAGTTTCAGAATCGATTTTTTTCAGATTTTCTCAGATTCCATCCGATTCGATCCGATTTTGATCTGATTTCCGATTCGATCCGATTTCGATTCGATCCGGGGGTTAATGTTATTAAAAATGAAAAATGTATTTGAACCGTTTCCTTCACTTCATGACTGTAGAGAAGCAAAATATTAAAACTAGTATTATATCAATATTAAACGGCAAATCTTACAAGTATTGGTAGTTACTGATGGCTGGAAGACTGATGAAAAGGTTAAGGGTCAATCTACCTTCAAGAAAGATAATTCAGGACAATAAATGGAGGACATCATTGAGGTGACTATATCTGCAACAGTGGATTCCTACTGGGACACTAACCAGTGCATTATTATTATGCTTGAAAATAATTAAGAATTCACCCAAAAGCGGTTGCTACCAAAAGCATTTTTATTTTAAAACTGCTCACACTTAATAAACTGAGAAGTACTGAAACTGAAAAAAAATAAATAAAAAATTTTAATTAAAAAAAATCGATCTTTGGACGTACGAATCGATAATCGGTCATTAATATGCGAATCGATTAAAAATCGGAAAATCGATTTTTTCAACACAGCTCTAATTTTGTGTATGTTTTTAAGGCGGAATTTCCAAGTTCTCAGTTACAAAAAAACATGTTTTGACACTAAAAAAGATGATTTCAATATTGACCAAAATAATCGTGATTATGATTTTTCCCATAATCGAGCGGCCCCTCCCGTCCATTGAAGACCTTTTTGCCCCCTGCGTCCCCAGCGGTTGTTCGAGGAGCAGCTGAAGAAGTACGAGCAGGTGAAGGTGTACATCGAGCAGAACCTGGCGGCCCAGGACAACATCCTGAAGGCGCTGACGGAGGCCAACGTCCAGTACGCCACGGTCCGCAAGGGGCTGGCCCGCACGGAGCAGCAGTGGAACGCCACGGTGCAGACGCTGGTGGCGTCCTACGAGGCCTACGAGGACCTGATGAAGAAGTCCCAGGAGGGCAAGGAGTTCTACGACGACCTGGAGGCCAAGGCCTCGCGGCTGCTGGAGCGGGCCAGGACCCTGTGCCAGGCCCGGGCAGAGCAGAGGAAGGGCGCGCTGGAGCGGTAAGGGGACCCACGCCTGGCGTGCAGGGCTCCGGGCCGCGGGGCTCTCACCCACAGGACGCTTGGTGGATGGGGTTGGACTTTCACCATGGATAGACTTTTACCCATTACACCGTTAACCATTCACTATTTAACTAGATTTAATTTCACAAGCACCTTTAAAAAAAAAAACCATCCTGAATACAATTTGCACTACAAAAAGAAAACTGGACAACACTGCTGTTCAATACCGTTTACCTCCGCTGCTATTCTTATTCTAAGTGATCGGTATATTTCCATCTTTCAATTTTTATTTTTATATAAAAAAAATATATATATATTTATCTTTATTTGTCATCCATTTTTAACCTTTCTTGTATATATTTTATCTCGCTGTAAAGATAATAAAGATAGTCATATTCTTTTCTATTCTATTAGTGTGTTTGTTGAGCTTTGTCCCTCGTCTGTCGTGTCCTTCCTCAGGGAGGCCCTGAAGAAGCCCCCAGCCCGGCCCACCGCAGCCAAGCCCACCCTGATGGCCAAGAACTCTGACAGCGACTCGGCCTGCTCCAGCCTGGACGACCCCGAGCTGGCCCAGCTCAGTGCCGCCATCCTGGCCCTGGGGGGCGACCTGCCCGAGGAGCTGCGCAGCATGCCCCCCGACCTCGCGTCCCACCCCGCCGAGGCCTACCTGCCCCCCGGCAGCGCCTCCCTGCCCTGGCCCGGCGCCGTGGGGCCCCACGGGGCCACCCACCGCTTCCCCGCCAACCTGCCCCCGCCGGAGCTCCTGGCCCGCATGGCCCAGTACCCCGGCCCGGGCGGGCCCCGCCCCCAGACGCACGCCCAGGGCCCGCCGCAGATGCCCCCCCACGCGGCGGTGTCCGGGTACGGCCCTCCCCAGGCCCCCCACCCTGGCCCGGTCGCGTCCCCCCCGGTCCGTCCGTCCACCACCACCGTGGACAGCATCCAGACGCCCATCCCCAGCTACGCCCCCACCCAGCGCTACCCCCGGGGCCCGGCGGCCCCCGCGGGCTACCCGGCCCCGCCCCAGATGGGACCGTACCCGCAGTTCGTGCCCCAGCCGGGCATGCCCATGCAAGGACCCCCGCCCCAGCAGTTCCCCCAGCCTCCCAGGCAGCAGATGCCCCAGGGGTACCCTGCCGGCCCCGCAGCCATGCCGGGA
This sequence comes from Gadus macrocephalus, assembly GCF_031168955.1. NCBI lineage: Eukaryota > Metazoa > Chordata > Actinopteri > Gadiformes > Gadidae > Gadus > Gadus macrocephalus. The sequence continues at coordinate 12,815,951 of NC_082392.1, forward strand.
CCCCCGCAGGCCTACCCCCACGGGTACATGGCTCCGCAGCAGAGGCCGGGCCTGCCTCCCCAGTACCCACAGGTGTTCCCCGGGCAGCCCCACCCACATAAAGGCTACATGACGCAGCCCCAGCACCCGCCACAGCACCCTGGTCAGCACCCACATCAGCCCCAGCACCCGCCACAGCACCCTGGTCAGCACCCACATCAGCCCCCGCACCCACAACAGCCCCAGCACCCACAACAGCATCAGCCCCAGCACCCACAACAGCCCCAGCATCCACAACAGCCCCAGCATCAGCCCCAGCACCCACAACAGCATCAGCCCCAGCACGGTGCCCCAATGCCCCAGGGCTATCAGCCCCCACAGGGGTATCTGCCCCAGCAGCATCCCCAGATGATGCCGGGCCCCATGCCTCCTCACACCATGCACCCCCACATGCTGCCCGGGCCCCAGCTGCCGCCGGCCGGGCCCCAGCCTTACATCCTGCCCGGCAACCAGCACATTCCCCCCGGGCTGCCCCCGCATCACATGATGGCCCAGCAGCCCAAGCAGGTCCCAGGGCACCCCGGTGCGCCGCAGCAGCAGATGGGCCCCCACCACCCTCACCCCCACCAGCAGATGCACATGCCCCCCGGTCCCCGGCCCCAGATGCCCGGCGGCCCCATGCAGCCGCCCCAGCAGCAGCAGCCCCTGCCCGGGCAGCTGCCGATGGCCCACCTGCCCCAGCAGCCCATGGGGATGGCCGGCCTGCCCCAGGGCCAGCCGCCCCACATGGGGCCCGTGTGCTACCCGGGGGGGCCGCCGATGATGCCGCAGCAGCCCCTGGCGCCGCAGCCTCTGCACCCACCGCACCTCCAGGCCCACCCCGCTCCCGCCGTCTACACCCCGGGCCCCGGGGCCAACGCCCCCCCGGGGGCCCCCCAGCCGGGCGGCATGATGGCCCCGCACGGCGCCCAGCAGATCCCCCCCGCCCAGCAGCACATGATCCAGCCCTCGCCGGGGGGTCTGCCCGTCGCCCTCACGCCCAACAGCATCCCGCCCGCCCCCTCGCCTTCCCCCTCGCCTTCCCCCTCCCCGGCCCCCTCCTCTCTGGGACTGACCCCCCAGCAGAGGCCCTCCCCGGCCCCCACGCCCGGAGGAGCGCCGGCCCCGCCCTCGCCGTCGCCCGCCGTCCCCTCCCCCGCCGGCTCCACCTCGCTCTTCCAGCGGCAGAACTCCAACACGGACGACCTGCTCTCCTCCAGCCCCGAGAGCCTCCCGGGGGGGCCCAAGGCCCCCGCCAACGTCCTGCAGCCCACCAAGGCGGACCCCCAGGACGGGGAGCGCCGCAAGAAGGGCGCCGGGGGCGTGTCCCTGATCCAGGGGGACCCCTACCAGGCACCCGAGCGCATCGCCCGGCTCCACGGGCAGCTGGAGCGCTACCGGGCGCAGGTGGACGCCCTGGAGCTGCCGTCGGAGGGCGAGGGCGGGGCCTCGGTGCTGGACGCCCGCTGGAGGGAGCTGCAGGAGCAGCAGGAGAAGGACGCGCGCCAGCGGTCCATCGCCATCGCCCGCTGCTACAGCATGAAGAACCGCCACCAGGACGTCATGCCCTACGACGTCAACCGCGTGGTGCTGCTCTCGGGCAAGGACGACTACATCAACGCCAGCTACGTGGAGGAGCTGTCGGCCTTCTGCCCGCGGCTCATCGCCACGCAGGCGCCGCTCGCCGGCACGGCGGCCGACTTCTGGCTCATGGTGTACGAGCAGAAGGTGGCGCTGGTGGTCATGCTGGTGTCGGACCAGGAGCTGGAGAAGGTGAGAGGGGGGGGCGGCGTGTGGGTCGACTGGGCGTGTGGATAGCGGGGGGTTTGGTCTTGGGTTTGATCCGTAAGGCCCACAAATGAACCGTGGGGTGTCCTTATGGAGGATTGGTTTAAAATCTGCTAAAGGACATAACGGTAAAGGTTGCTCTCCTAGCTGTGGAGGTGGCTCCTCTTTGTAGATTAGAAAACATACATAATGAATGAAACCGCCCACAGCTACGTTAAGGGCAGTAGGACGGGCTGCATGGAGATTGCGTTGTTCCTTATGTCCTGATTCTGATCTGGGAACATACATGGTGTGTTTCTCCCCCACCCAGGGGAAAGTCCTGCGGTACTTCCCTACAGAGCGTGGCCAGCAGGTCTCCCAGGGACCAATCACGCTCATCCTGACCACGCAGAAGACCACGCCCACCCACGTGGAGCGCATGATCAGCCTGCAGTACCGCGACCAGAGCCTGAAGCGCACCGTGGTCCACCTGCAGTACAACTCCTGGCCCGAGCTGTGAGTGGGGACCTCTTTCTTTGATAACGGCTCGATGTGATTCAGCTAGAATTAGATACTAGGAGCTTTTTACAAAATGTGTTATGGGCAAAGAGTTCTAGGCAGGATAGGGTGTGTTATGACCCACAGCAACTCTGTGCTACTTTTTTTGTACCGTCGTTGTGTTTGAGCATTTTAATGGCTCCACTTCCATAATTCAAGTGTAAAGCTTTATAGCATGACCGGGATCAGTTGTGACAAATGCTACTTCCTCTATTTCAACTAAATCGAACAACTGTGCCTATTAATCTCCAAGGAGATTACACTTGTTATCTTGAGCACGATGGTTAAGAGGAGTGAAACGGCAACATAACAATAATATACCTAGTAAATTCACAGCAAAAATACAGTATCTACGTTTTTGTACAGTATCAAAATGGTTAGGGCATCGATAAAGAAGATTAGATCAAATCTAAAGCAGACCTTCTTTCTGTAGTTCTAACCAGACAGTGTTGGCTTGATCCGGTTTAAACCATCCCTTCTCTTGGTTGTTCTAACCAGACCAGGTCTACTACCAGCCTTTATCTGTCATCCTCACCAGACAGTACTGGTCAGATCTGTCCTAATCCGGTCCTTCTCTCTCTGGTTCTAACAAGGGGTCCGCCAGACAGTAAGGGCAGCCTGCTGGGTTTCATCCAGGAGGTCCAGGGTCACTTCCAGCACCAGAGACCCCTTCACACCCCCATCATAGTGCACTGCAGGTGGGTCACTCACTCAGGGTCTCCGACTGTGCTACCCTGGTTTAAGTTTGAAGAGATTCCAGACAGTAGACTAGTATTACTGTAGTGTTCACATCGATGTACTGATCTTTTAACCTCTACCTGACTACCTTTTTACCCTCCCATCAGCAACATTACTTGCACATTAGTTATATCGTTTTAACTTATAACTAGCCTATACTAATCAGGCCAAACATGGCAATGCAAGGAGAAAACAAGGGGATTGCATGAAGTGCAGAGGTGGACATTAGCGGTCCTGGAAAGAGAAGGTGACCCCAGTCAGCCATATGGATCAGCTGTCTTTAACATACGATAAACACTGTTGTTCTTCCTCTTCTTCTGGTGTCTTGCGGGTGCAGTTCGGGTGTGGGGCGCACCGGCGCCTTCTGCCTGCTGTACGCGGCACTGCAGGAGCTGGAGGCCGGGAACTGCATCCCCGACCTGCCGCTGCTGGTGAAGAAGATGAGGCAGCAGAGGAAGAACATGCTGCAGGAGAAGGTCTCTCACACACTCACACACACACACACACACACACACACACACACACACACACACACACACACACACACACACACACACACACACACACACACACACACACACACACACACACACACACACAGACCGACTCATTTCTCCTGAAAAGAGTGCACCCCAGGGGAGCGCTCTCACAACTCAAACGGCTATTGAGTCTCAGTTAAACCCCACAACTTATAACTCCAAGATGTCGTTTCAAATACTGGGTGGAAGCAATTAGGAGAGTTAAGAAACATTGTCGCTGGAAATCCTTTACTTCATCTATGAGATAAAACGTGATCAAATGATGCAATGCTCCTCGGATCACCTATTTAAAAAGCTTGCTTGTGTTACGAAATGATTTGTTGACTCCAGTTTTTACACAGCGGAAGAGAATGACTAGGGGATCATAATCTCGGGTAGGGCGTCGTTTCGTAACATGTAAGGGCCTTCGCTCTGTGAGCGGCCCTTCTCATAGCTGGTCAAACGACTAACTTGCATTCAGAGATGCCCAGAAGGTTCGTAGGCAGCGAGATCTTGGGTGGTCTGGTTTCACCAGACTAATGCACTGGATGAATCCTGGCATGGGTCGGGTTTGGACACATTAGCAAGTCGTCTGCCCACATTGTGCCCAGATTGCTGTCAACACACCTAGGCGATCTGATGAGAATGCAAGCCGGACCACCTCCGGATGTGGTCCAGGTCATCGGTTCTTTCCACACCTGACAGTTAATGTGCCCTGGCTCGATCTGAGGATAAAATATGCATTGAAACCGCAAGTGTGACAGCGGCCTAAAACCCAGAAAACAAACAAAATTGGAATTAAGCATGTATTAATGGTGGTGTGTGTCCTTGTGTGTGTCCAGCTGCACCTGAAGTTCTGCTACGAAGCCGTCCTGAAGCATGCAGAGGCCCTGCTGCAGCGCCATGGCATCACCAGCGCCACCTACAGCAAGAACACCAGCACTGCAGCCACCAAGGTGAGAACACACATCAGCAGTACAGGGATGCAGAACATTATTAACAAGACTTTAACCATGAAGCTATTAACCAGACCTTAACCATAATACTATTAACCAGACTATAACCGTATGGATATTAGCAAGACTTAAACCATAACATCAGTAACCAGACTTTAACCATAACATAATTTAACAGACTTTAACCATACCATCATTAACCAGACTTTAACCATAACATCATTAACCAGACTTTAACCATAATAACCTCATTAACCAGAATTGAACCATAGCATCATTAACCAGACTTTAACCATACCATCATTAACCAGACTTTAACCATAACATCATTAACCAGATTTAAACCATAGCATAATTAAACAGACTTTAACCATAACATCATTAACGACGCTCTAACCATGATTCACTGTCCCCCCCCCAGCCTTACTCCAGACAGGAGTCCCAGCAGGACCTGGTCCTGGGGGGGGACATGCCCATCAGCTCCATCCAGGCCACCATCGCCAAGCTCAGCATCCGCACGCCCAGCCTCTCGGACCAGCCCGCCGACGCCCCCTGGAGCCTGGAGGACCAGCCCCTGCCGGCGGGCCCCCAGCCCCTCCAGGACGCCTGGCCTGCCCCCGAGGGCCCCCAGCAGCCCCCGGCCTCCCTCAGCCCCCCGCCCGCCGCCTCCCCCGCCAAGACCCCCTCCCCGCCTCCCAACGGCGTGGACGCCTCCGCGGCCCTCGCCCCCTCTCCTCCCGTAGCGGCGGCGGAGGTGCCCGACGGCCCCCCTGCCCCCGGCGCCTCCCCCCCCTCCCCCCCGGCCTCGGCCCCGTCCTCCCTGGAGCTGCTTGCCTCCCTGGCGCCGGAGGCCTTCTCCATGGAGGGCGGGGGCATGGGCAAGCAGAGGGTCACCAGGCAGAGCTTCCTGCAGCCCACCGAGGGCCAGGGCCTGCAGGGGGCCCGGGAGCGCGGGGCCGACGACCCCCTGAGCAGCCTGGACCCCCTGTGGAGCCTCAACAAGAGCTGAGGGCCCGCCGGCACCGGCGACCAGCCTCCACACGTACGCCTCCACGCTTTCGAACCCGGCGTAAAATAAATCAAAAGCGATCTCTTCTAGGCCGCGACACTCACCTGTAGCACTTTGTAGACGGCGGAAGATCAGTCTTGTGCGGGGGAGGGGGGGGGGGGGGGGGGGTTGGGGTCGGCCAGCTCTTTAGCAACAGAATCACTGTGCTCTCTCTCTCTCTCTCTCTCTCTCTGTCTGTTTCCTGTGTCACTGTCCACCGCTCGTGCTCCCTCTCCGGCGGACGGACGGATACCAGTTCTGCACTCCCTGCCTTAGATCGCTTAGAGCATTAAAAAGCACCACATTCCCCAGCATGCACCTCTTTACACTTTAGTGCTTCAGCCCATTGACCTGACGTCCCACATCCCCCGCCCCCCCGCCTCTGAGGTGGCAGTTGCCGTGGTTACTGCAGAGGAGGATGCAGGGGGGGGGGATGTCTGGGACCGTGAATGATTTGAATGACGAACTATTGTTTGCACTGTGTTTAGATGCTCCGTCATTATGTTGTATGACTTTTGTTATGGGGATATCTGCAGTAAGGTTGTATGACTTGATTGTTGCTATAACCACACAAAATCGACACATTTAAACTAATTGATTTATTTCCCTTGCGTTTCTCTCTTCTGTAACACTGTAAATATATTAAATAAAACTAGACTATGGCAACTTACTTACTGTGTAGTGGAATCTATTTCAAACTTCACTGCACATAAAACGTCTAAACATCTTCCAAACTGCTTGTACACATTATCCGTAGTCATTTGAATCCACCAGATGCTATTATTGTCAATAGAACCTGGTGATATTAACCACCGGATGCTATTGCCACCAGATTCCATATAAAAATTACGACTCCAACCAATTAGAAAACGTGTGGTATCAAAGCTTCTTTATTTGAAAATTAGTACAAAGTGTTTCACCTTGGGTTACAAAACAGTAGAAGAAGAGGTATGAGGAGAGGGCTGCAGTAGAGCCCGACTACCTTCCTGTCTTCTCGCTTAACCAACCGCCTTTTCTCGCTTGTTTCCACGGCAACATTAAACCCAAGATGGATCATTGTATCTTCCTGTCTTGACAGCCAGAGCAGAGGGTCATGTGTGAATCAGCCATACAAATAAAACCATTTAACTGTACAGTTGCAGCGGGAACAGAGCTGAACCTAGCGATGATATGGTCACCCGGGGGACAACTAAAATATTGATCGTAATTAAGACGCTTGTATTATTGGATACGAGGTACCATACATTTAGATCAATCCATCCAGAAACAATAATAACAACCCACTGACTGCTTGTTTAGTTTACATTGATTTGGTGGCATTAGTATGTGGAATTGATCCTCCAAAAGGGGGTGAATCTACCTTAAATCACCTTGTCTCTCTTCCCAGTCCAGAATAACCAATTTCACATACAAAGAAAAATATCCAAATACACATCTGAAAGCTTCCTCACCTACGGGTTTATACGACAAACCAAATCGCTAATAAATTAACACTCAATTGATGGAGGCAGCTCTGGATTGCCATGGGAACCAGTGGGCGGGGCTGTGATAGTCTGAAGGTTCCGTCGCTGGGGGGACGGTGTGATGCTAGCTGAGCGATATTAAGATTTAAGAAAAAAGATTTTTTTTTGTTTAAGCATTTTGCTATAGATAATCCGATGTTCTTTAAGGGCCCTAACACACATTCTTATAAACGATCGGCATACATTGAGATATCATCATTTAGTTTTTATCGCGACACGACGATAACAAAATTCCAGTCTCAGTCTCGTACCACTATATCAATATAATAATCTTTTTGACAAGAATGAAAATGTTCAAAAAGAAACCAAAAACAGAGCACCTCCATTTAGCTGGGTGCCAGTGATAAGGGGCTACAGGTAGCCTAGCTTCATGACTAAATTTCACTGGTGTTCATGTCAGCAACTTGATAAAAGTGTCTGTATGTGAGCACAAGCTTCTAGGGGCATTATTAGGCCTAGTGCATGGGTTAAAGCGCCGGGAAGATACAGTAAATGAAAAACAGTTTCTGGGGTCGAAGCCGGTCTTCACGACATGGTCAATTGGCTAAGGGTTAGATGATGGCTTACTCACTACAGAGGAAATACATTCTGTGTATGTATCACAAGCATCAGTGAAACATTTACCACATGACGGCGGGTTGGGAACACACACACACACACACACACACACACACACACACACACACACACACACACACACACACACACACACACACACACACACACACACACACACACACACACACACACACACACACTTTCTTGTCATACTATGTTTCACAATCCACCTTGTAAACTAAATGTAGCGCCACCCCAAGATGAATCCTTATCTAGGTGAACAGAGGGGTTTCTTCTTTCTCTCAAAGTGATTTGAGAGGAAGTTTGCTGCCTGGGACTGGGGGATGACTGACAGCAGAGCAGACAGGGTCTAGAACAAGTAATGCACCAACAAACAAGGGCCAGCTCTTCCATCAGCAAGGGAACTAGATTTCAATCCACATGTTTTACAAAAATGATCATCAAAAGGTATTGATATCATAAAGACTAACGGTCCCACAGTGTGCATATAAGATCAGTGTCTCCAAAGCCAGTTTGGACGACAGCAACTGAATGGTTGGTTTAACAAGGTCCGCCCAAGTCACCTTACGGAACAGGTTGAGGCCCATTATCATTCGAGGCACATATACCTGCAGGTAAACATGGGTTAGTCGCTGGGCCTTTTGCCTGTAAAGTGTAAACTCTGGTCGTGCTGTGTGCCTTTTACCCCGCAGAAGAGACATTCCCTGGCAGCCCTAAACCCTAAAATATTGATTTTTAAACTGTTTACCATCATCTCTTTTTTCTCCCAGTAAGGGGAAGGAAGAGAGCAGTCTAAACCAGCAGGTAAATAAACACTGGTCCCAGATTAGAGAAGTGTGCTGTGTACTGTTGGGCATGGGACACTTTCAAAGATGAGATGGTCTATAGAGTGGGGCTGTCTTGGGAACTCAAGTGAATCAGTGTAATGAATCATGTAATAAACCTACATGCTTTAAGGTCAAAGTGGACTGTGAAAAAAAAAAAAAAAACATCAACACTCGACTACTCTACTAACACACTACTACTAATTCCATTACACACCTCAACCCCCGAAAATAATAAAATAAAATACTTGCGGTCCAAACGACTTGATTTCATTAGTTCTGAAACATGTCCAGTAAACAGCGAGTCAAAAACATCTCACGGGGGCCCGGTGCAGCGGGGACAGTGTAAACTCACGGTGATTATTCACCTGGTGCGGGGGCCGGCGGTGTAATAACGGGAGGTGGTTTCATTCAGGATCAGTAACTCATAAAGCGCTAGTCTAGGGCTAGTGCTTCAACGCTAGGGTACGCTAGCGTCTCCATGCTAGACTAATGCTTCAGTGCTAGGCTAGTACTTCAGCGCTAGGTTAGTAGGCCTACTCCAACACTGGGCTGATTTTTTAGCATCAAGCTAATTCTCCAGCACTAAGCTAGGCCGCGCCTCAGAGTCCCAGAAACACTACCTTGTGTTCAGTATTAGAAAACAATCATTACATTTTATCATTAACCTCCCGGCCCTACACTAAAAAAAGAAATTATACTGAGATAATTTCTTGGAACGAGGTTTAGCGTTTTATAAAGAATTCAAAATGTCTTTACTAATAAATAGATTTTATGCATATAAAAAACAGTCCCCCACCACTCGGGAAGATAACTTTTGTTACAGTAATTAAATCTTGTTACTTGTGTGCGTGCCCCTCTATTGATTGCTGCCTGTGTTTTCGGTTATTTCTATCCCCCTTTCTCACACATGCGCACAAAAATGCATCTGCTTCACTCAGTTCCAATGGGCCTCCACTGACCGTGTGCTAGGGCTAAGCTATGCTAACAAGCTAGGCAGCCTGACAAAAACAATAAAAACTAAACACAAGGAAATAAACAACACATGTATTCAAGACAACGACAGCATCGTCTTCCTCTCCTCTCCAGGCGGGGTGTGAGGCCCCTCCCATATCAGCAGCATAGTGGGCAGAACCGCGTCCACGTAGAACGTAGAAAATAGAAACGTAGAAATAGAAGCTGGCCACCGCTTTGACGTCTTCCGCGGAGAGCATCAAAACAGCCAGCTCCGACAAAAAACAAACCTTAAAAGACGCTCGTGACCTCCAAGCAACAAGGTCAAAGGCTAACTCCGCAGGGGCCCCGAGTCCCGCCCCTTGCCTCATCCCCAGGGGGCCCCGACGGCTAACCCCTGGCCAACGGGGGGGCCCCAGGCTGCAGAGACAGACCCTTTACGGACTCCTCCAATAAGACACTCCCCTCTGACACACACGCATGGAGTCCAGAAGAGTCTGTGGTGTCCCTCTTGCTCCGTCCCCATCAGTCTTGTCTGTGTGCGTGTGTCCCCCTCTCTCTCTCTCTCTCTCTCTCTCTCTCTCTCTCTCTCTCTCTCAGTCCAGCTTCTCCAGCACAGAGGGCACGTACACCAGGCTGAGCTCGCTGCCGAAGTCGCAGACGATGGCCGCGTTGTCGAGCACCAGCAGCTGGCGGACGCCCTGGCCGTCGCTGGTCTGGCCCAGGTACACCGTCTGCAGCAGGTCCCCGAAGTTCAGGTCCCAGAAGGACACGCAGCCCTGGCCCCCCGTCACCAGCAGGGAGTCCGAGATCACACCTAGACTGTCCCCGCAGCCCACCTCCTGCAGGAGAGGGGGAGGTTAGCTTACTCTCAGCCTAGCACTCTTTACTGGTGGAGGGGAAAGGTGAGCCTAGCATTAGCTTTGTGTTCTTTACTCTTCAAGGGGAGAGGGAAGCTTAGTATTAGCTTAGCACTCTTTATTCCTCGAGGGAAGATGGTAGCCTAGCACTGGCATCGGAGGGGTTAGCCCAGCACTAACTTAGCGTGTTTTACTCCTGGAGGGTAGAGGTCAGCTTAGCGTTCTTAGTGAGTAGCGAAAGCGTTAGCTTTCAGGGGTCGGATCTTAAATATGCATATATATTTAGATGGCTAAGTGTACAGAAGTTTTACCATACACCATAGTGTCACTATATCTGAATCACAAACATCCATAAAAAGGCAGTCAACGTCACTTGTTTTTGGTGGGGGACTGTCCTTTGCACCAATAAAATCACATACAGTTTTGTGATTTTATCCCATCCCAACACTTTTGGGATGGGATATATATGAAAATTGCTACTAAAAATGAAATTATACTGCTAAAATCGTAGATTATTCTGATTCAACATATGATAACCTGTATGGTTCCAGGTCGGGTCTCAAATCCTAGGGTTCGGCCAGACCGGTGAAGACCTCTTATCCCCAGCACAAGAACCACAGCCAATAAACAGCTGACTGAGAGATGATCCCGGCCCCACGCGCATGCAGAGGCAGAACATGGGCGTTGCAGTTCAACAGCACATACCTGCTGTATGGAGTACAGCTTGATGCCCGTACTGCGGTCCCAGATGCAGATGAGGTCGTCCAGCCCCGAGCTGATGACGCAGGTGTTGGTGCAGACCAGGGAGGTCACGTCGCCGCGGTGACCATACACATGGCTGACGCGACTTCCTGTGAGGACGTCCCACAGACAGATGGCGCCGTCTTGCCCCCCACTGGCCAAGACCATGGTCTGCAAGATGGGTTAGACGAGATGGTCACACAACAGCAGGTGTGGACACACACACACACACACACACACACACACACACACACACACACACACACAGAGAAGGTATGCAATGACCAAAACAGCCTGTTGTTGATTGAATTGTACATTAATTATGATTTCATATCAAAGGTGGATATTAGGGGGGGAGGCGTTCTCGTGTGTGTGTGTGTGTGTGTGTGTGTGTGTGTGTGTGTGTGTGTGTGTGTGTGTGTGTGTGTGTGTGTGTGTGTGTGTGTGTGTGTGTGTGTGTGTGTGTGTGTGTGTGTCATTATTTATTGACGGATCTACTCTCAGAACATTGACTTTAACAGCCACAGCTTTTTGGTTGTCTGAAAGAAGTGCAGCCCTCTGGCACAGAGCCAGAGAGAGAGGCAGCCCACCTCGTCTATGTAGATGGCGGTGATGGCTCCGGAGTGGCCCTGCAGGGTGAACAGGCAGCAGGAGTCATCCAGCCGGTAAACCTGGGAACACGCAGGGGGAAATTGGGCCATTACATTACATTGATTTAGCTGATGCATTTTGTCCAAATCACTGACAATAAGTGTGCTCAAATGCGGAGACAAAGCCCATAAATGCGGGTAAATAAATATCCTATAAGGAGGAAACTGTGTAAGTGCTCCATTATAGAAACAAGTGATCCTTTTAGGGGTTGTTTTCATTGGCCGAGTCTGTTCAGATGAGATGTGAAGGGTTAAGGTGGAGCTGATGTCAGGGGGGAGCTCCCTCCATCGCTGCGGAGCGAGGACAGCAAACAATCAGGATGGTGCTGGGCGGCAGCAGGGGCCCCCTTGAAGTGAGGGGGCCCCAAGCTGTTTAGCAGTCGGGGAGCCGAGAGCGGACCACAGTGTATTAAGAGTGAGGCAGGCACAGAGGTTTCTCCTGCGTCCTCACTGAAATAGCTTCTAAAGCATGATCCCATTAACACAGACATGATTGGGGAGACACTCAATCAGCTCATGGGAAAGAGTGAATTTCCCTGCATTCCCTCATATGAACAAGTGAACATGACTGAAAACCAGTACAACAGAAATATCCGTGGTTCCCGTATGTCACGTCGTCTTTTACTACTCTGCCTGGAGGAAGGTGTTACAGGGCTCATGAGTGAATCAACCCGGCCCTCCGAAACAGAGAAGAAGCTTGGAAAAGACATAATGGAAAGAATGGCATTTATTAAGTTTGTCAGGTGTCAGATGTTGTCCGAAAGCACACGGGAGAAGTCTACCCCCGGGGCCTTCTGCCAGACAGGACTCAGAAAGTCAGGCGAGGAGGTATAAACAGCGACCGAGTTGGTGTATGGAGGGAACCAATTAATGTAGGAGGTGGTGGTGGATGAGTGGGTCAAACACAGGACTTTCGCGCAGGAGACATCGGCTCTTGTCCCATGTTATTTAAATTATGAGTTGACTTAGTTGTCCAGTATTTGGTTAGGTTTAGTGTTAGCGTTAACACATACATATCATTTTGTTAGGGACAGAAAGAATGACGTAAACCTAAGCAATGGCTTAGTTTGAGGTCCAGTTAGGCTGTAGTTCATCCGGCCCCCGGTTCCAGGGGAGTGGACGGCCTCCCTGGAGGTGGAGTGATATGTGAGGTGAGGTGTGACGTGCTGGGTGCCCACCCTGACGGTGTGGTCCTGGCTGCCGGTGACCACGCGGCCCGCGGCGGCCCTCAGCACGGTGATGGGCTTCTGGTGGGCGCACAGCACCGAGCGGGTCAGCTGACAGCTGATCAGGTCATCACTGCTGTAGCACGGGGAGGGGGGCATGGAGCCACGCCCAGGGGCCCCTGCAGGACACACACACACACACACACACACACACACACACACACACACACACACACACACACACACACACACACACACACACACACACACACACACACACACACACACACACACACACACACACACACGCGAGCGCACGCACACACACACAGACACACACATTAATGATGTGAGACACCCACTTACAGCAGGTTAGCTGAAAAGTTCATCATCATATTATCAATGATTCCTAAGAAATTAAATAAAGTGTTGACCCAAATGCTACCATCCATTTCAACACGTCTACCGTTTAACCAACCAATCGTGTTAACTCCGACCCATCTATTAAGCTGGAGGCTGACCGTCATAAGGGTGTGGCTAGGTCCTCTGCATCGCATCAGGGCTGTGTCTCACCTCTGTACTGCAGCAGCCCAGGAGGTTTGTTGAGCTCCACGGTGAAGAAGTCCAGAGAACCATCCAGCCGGGCGGCCACGATCCTGGGGGCGGGAGGGAGACAAAGAGAGAGATGCGTGTGTGAGTGAATTTGTGTGTTGCTGTCCATGTAAGTCGACAGTAAGTAAAAAAAACAATCATCTGACAAGTAAAGTCACTTAGATCCGCTAACCTAAATAATTGATACTGGTTTTTTGTAAATGAAACCAGCAAACGGAAATCTTACGCTCACAAACCAAATGCAAAGAGATACTTCTTATTCATGGTGGTTACTATTCATTCAACAATGAATAACAATAACAACATAAAAAAAATAAGAAATCCTCTGCGCCAACGGTTCTACATGAACAAGAACCAATTTAAAGTTTTGGATTGGCAAAAAGTAGACAAAAGTGAACAGCGATGTGAACATTGAAGCTGAGCCTCGTCTGGGAATTGAATCCTCCGCTCCACAGAGCCTCTGCTCTCTCCTGGACACCCGAGGGCATGGGTGTGTCGGCGGCGCCAGCGGGCCGCGCGCCCATCTCCTTACTGTTTAATTCATGAGGGAGCGCACAGCGCAAGCCCATAAGGCAAAGCCTAAACTTCACCTACAAGCAGAGAACTAGGGTTAGGATAACATTGATCGATCTTTAACCCTCCTAGTCTTAAGCTTGTGCAAAAGTACATCAAGATAGACTTTTGTGTTAAACAAAAAGGGAAGATTGTGTAGAGGAAATCTCTTTTTATCCGTTACAGTCGCGTAACGCGTTATAGACCTGAAAAAGAGGATCTCATTTGACTGCGATGAAAACACGCTATGGAACAAGTTAAAAAGTGTTTTAAAATGCTTCGGCGTGCGTGCATGAGTGAGTGCGTGTTTGCATGCGTTCGTGCATGGGAGTTTGGGTGTTACCTGTTGTTGAGGAAGGCCAGGGCTGTTATTCCAGAGGCTCCCTCCTCGTTGCTGCAGCGTAGCGAGCCTTCGACTGCATCCCACAGCTGCAACAACAGAACATCCCATCGTTACTCACAATAACACCACATGATATATTACCTTTAAGTCAAGTCTGAAGCTGCTTTTTAGCAGGGAAACCATTTCTTAGAATTTAAATCAGGTCCACTACAGTCCACTATCGCAGAGAAATACATAGAGGCTTCAAGGAGACTAAACTAAAAACCTCTGGAACACCGCCCTCTTCAGGCCAACAGCGGTTACTGCAGACGTATTTCCTGGTACCTGTAGCTTGCCGCTGCTCCTGCCTGCAGCGATCAGGTTTCCCCGGAGCTCCATGGCCCAGACGGAGCCCTCCCACTCCGCCGTGGGGGGGGGCCCGCAGGCGAAGCCCCGGTCCGGGGCCTCCACGGGGCTCTGCCTACAGTTGGCAAAGCCTGCCGTGGCCGGGGAGGAGGAGTAGGAAGGGGAGGGGTAGGCGGCGGGCGAGGGGGGCTCGTGCTCCGTGTAGGCGCGCTCCACCAGGCCGCCGTAGTCGAAGGCGGCGCCGCGGGGCGGGGCGGCGTGGACGGAGGACGGGGGCAGCCGGGAGTCGAAGTTGGTGTCGATGAGGGGCGTGAGGTCCGGCTGGTCCGTGAAGAGGGGCGGGCGGAGGGGGGCCGCGTGCCGGCGGAACGGGAAGCCGCCGCCCTCGTCCTCCGACGCGCTGTCCCCGCCCACGCAGGGGTCGCGACCCTCGCAGCCCAGGCTCTCCGGGTCGCAGGCGCCGCCCGCCCCGTCCCAGCTGGCGCCCCGCTGCTCCCAGCAGCCACTGCTGCTGCTGCGCCTCAGCCTGAGAGAGAGAGAGAGAGAGAGAGAGGGTAGAGAGAGAGAGAGAGAGAGAGAGGGTAGAGAGAGAGAGAGAGAGAGAGAGAGAGAGAGAGAGAGAGAGAGAAGAGAGAGTAGAGAGGGTAGAGAGAGAGAGAGAGAGAGAGAGAGAGAGAGAGAGAGAGAGTAGAGAGAGAGAGAGAGAGAGAGAGGGTAGAGAGAGAGAGAGAGAGAGGGTAGAGAGAGAGAGAGAGAGGGTAGAGAGAGAGAGAGAGAGAGAGAGAGAGAGAGAGAGAGAGAGAGAGAGAGAGAGAGAGAGGGTAGAGAGAGAGAGAGAGAGAGAGTAGAGAGGGAGAGAGAGAGAGAGAGAGAGAGAGAGAGAGAGAGAGAGAGAGAGAGAGAGAGAGAGAGAGAGAGAGAGGAGGGTAGAGAGAGAGAGAGAGAGAGTAGAGAGAGAGAGAGGGTAGAGAGAGAGAGAGAGGGTAGAGAGAGAGAGAGAGAGGGTAGAGAGAGAGAGAGAGAGGGTAGAGAGAGAGAGGGGAGAGAGAGGGGAGAGGAGAGAGAGAGAGAGAGAGAGAGGAGAGAGAGAGAGAGAGAGAGAGAGAGAGAGAGAGAGAGAGAGAGAGAGAGAGAGAGAGAGAGAGGAAAAGAGAAAGAGAAAGAGAAAGAGAAAGAGAGAACCAAGGGAGAAAGAGAGAGAGAAACCGAGAGAGAGAGAAACCGACAGAGAGAAACCGAGAGAGAGGGAGAGAGAGAGAGAGAGAGACAATAGGAGACAGAGAAAGACAGAGACAAAAGGGGTAGGAGTTTCTGATGAGGGACGATTGATATATGCACAATATACTATCTTGCTAAATGTTCGTTTTTTCGAATGACCCATGAAGTTTCTCTGCTCTGAACGCACGAGGAGGCCTGTGTTTCTAGGTGCAGGGCTGTAATCTCACTTGTGGTTGGGGATGACGGTAAGGCAGTCTCCCGGTCTGGGCGTCCCACACACGGATCTGACCCGCCAGACAGCAGCTGGCCAGCAGCATCCCGTCACTCGCCAAACACTCTATGTCCTAGAGGTGGGGGAGAAAACAAACATTCAATATCAGAAACACGTTTGTTCTGCTACAGTTGATCTATTAAGGACACCAAACAACTCTTTCTGCCAAAAATAAACAAGAGTAACTGACGGATAACCTTGGATCAAACGTCCAATCAGCGTCCAAGCCAGAGCCCATGAGAGCTTTGCATTGGGCCAATGCGTTTACAGCATTGCCAGAGCTGGCGATAGTTCTTTAGTTTTATGTTCCTAGCATTCAAAGGGTGGTCCTGCTTAAGCGGGGGGTGTCCGTGTTGCCCACCATGCTGTGTCCCCTCAGCAGCAGCGGCGAGATCTCGCTGACTGGCGGCGAGTAGCCGTAGTCGTCGCAGGGCAGGTCGCCGCGGCGACGGCGTCCGTGGGAGACGCCGTTCTGGCCGTAGTTGCGTGGACAGAGAACCCGGTAGAGACAGAACAGCAGCAGGACAAGGAGGACGCCGGCAGCCAGGCCCAGAGCCGCTACCCTGCAGGGGGGGAGGGGGAGGGTTCAACAGGTTCACCTTCTATCTCTTTGAATCATTTTAAACCGTATTTAAAGGGGTTTGACTAAAGCCAAAGTGAAATGGGTGGTCAGCATATCAAAATAAAAATAGTTTGTTGAATTTGACATTGGGTTTAATAACTCTCCCCTTGATTTTCAACAAGGCCAACAGCTGGCATTCCATCTGAAGCATAGCCAACAGAAACGACCTCGCATGGACTATCCAGAGGAAAGTTCACACATACACAGTAACCCAGGAAACCCTGAACCCCCGGTGGTGAAGGAACAGTACTGCTGTGTATCGACCTCACGTTCGCACGCTAACACACTGGAATGTAGCATTGCTGCGCCAGCAGACACGTGTTGACAACCATGCATTGTAATTTTCATATTGGATGGGAACAATGGATTTGATATGGACCGTTGCTACTGTGGGCCTCTAACCCTGTTGGTGCGGGCCTCATCCCTGGTAGTATGGGTCTTAACCCTGTAACCCTGGTAGAGTGGGGCTCAACCCTGGTAGTATGGGTCTTAACCCTGTAACCTTGGTAGAGTGGGGCTCAACCCTGGTAGTATGGGTCTTAACCCTGTAACCCTGGTAGTGTGGGACTCAACCCAGGTAGTATGGGTCTTAACCCTGTAACCCTGGTAGTGTGGGACTCAACCCTGTAACCCTGGTAGAGTGGGACTCAACCCTGTCACCCTGGTGGTGTGGGTCCCAGGCTGTCCACACAGGGGCCTCAGTGACTAGACTCCCGGGTGCAGGGAACAGAGCCCTGATTGATCAGGGTCTGGTGTCGACAAATAGTGACAACTTTCCCAGCGCAGCGAGATGACGGAGCAAAATCGA
This sequence comes from Gadus macrocephalus, assembly GCF_031168955.1. Classification (NCBI taxonomy): domain Eukaryota; kingdom Metazoa; phylum Chordata; class Actinopteri; order Gadiformes; family Gadidae; genus Gadus; species Gadus macrocephalus. The sequence goes on from NC_082392.1 coordinate 12,833,622, forward strand.
CACATTGTGTGTGTGTGTTTGTCTCAGGAAGGAGGTCCGGGACAATGAGGAGAGTTAATGCTAATGGTTGACATCTGGCCTTGGGACTCTCAGGAATCCAACCCAATGATGTGTGTTTAGCTAGGCATTTTCTTACGATGCCTACTTAGGATTTACAGTCACCAACATGTATTTTGGGAGACACATCTGATCTAAAGTGTCTGACAGTGAATACAGTTAGGGCTTCAAAGCTAAGTAAGTGGTTAGCGAGCTTGCTTAAAAAGGCTTCAATGTAGTGGGATTGGGTTAAGGGCATTGGGGATTTAACTCAGAGCCTTTGGTTTGGAATCCAACCTCCAAGCTACCAGACTCAAAAGATCCACCCTAAGATTGAGATTCTGACTTTTGATTCAAAGATGACCCTAATACTAAACACCATACATTCTGTTGAGGTAAATGCCTATATCCTTAATTCAGCGAAAGTGGGTATCAACTCTCCCTTTGCGGTGCAAAATCTGTCTTCGATAAGGCATGATCAGGATTATTGAGACGGCTGTTTTGCGTTGGTCAAAGTGGTAACCTTTGTGTGTGTTTCATAGCCTGCCAACCAGACAGTCGATACAGATTTAAATAGACCAATGAGGAAGTGCGAAAGTGAGAGTAGACCCCGGTCTATAAACCAAAGAGGAGAGACGGTTACTCTCACCACCGCGACGTCACGTATCTCTGGAATCTTACGAGTAATCTGCCAGCCAATGGCGCGGGGCAGAGCGGGTGAGTGTGTGGGCCTCAGAGTGTGGGAGCCAATGGTTTGGGAAAAGGGGACGGCACACATACATTAGTCTTTGTCCAGTGCCATCTGTGTGTGCGTGTGTCTGTGCCTGTGTGTTGTTCTGATAAGGTAGCCATAAACCAAATGGCCTTCCACAGACCCTGACCCAGAGATACAGTGTGTTTTGACACATGGTGAGGAAGTGAATTAACTGTTTACATGCCACTTGACATCAATGGTAAAACTGACCATTTTTCTGAAAAGCAGTGTTTCTGTGTTTCTTAAATAAACTTCTGCATTAATAAATACCATTATTATCTTGATTGAGATAGTTTTATAAGACTTCAGGAAAAATATAACAGACCAAGAAATGTTAATTGTGTGTTTGTGTGTGTAGTACACAAAGATGCACAGAGGTTTAACAGCGCGTGTGTGCATGACAATGTTCAGGTCTCCCATTTTGACACCTTGTCCCACAAGACTTTGATCGTCGACCTTGGGGAACATCTGCTATCTGTGTGACCATGGCCTTGGGGTGAAGCTACCTTAGCCTTCAGCTGGAGGAAAATCCCCCCCACCCACACCTCCAAATATTTACAATCAGCTTCAAGGACATAGGTCTCTGAGACTTGGAAGTGGGAACTAAACTGCAACACCGACTATAACCAACCAGTGCACTACATTTCCCACGTTGCCCTTTGTGTGTATCGACTATTGTTACTTGACATCTCCACAACACTGGAGAAGACAACCGCTGTTAAGTTGCCACTAGAGACTGGGCTTTGCCTTCCTGTCGGGAGTGACCTAGAAACATGAAACTAGGAAGTATCGTGCTTCAGATCCCAGCTCCTCGAGTCAGAACGTGAACCGAGCACAAAAGGATCATTAAAAAATATATACACATATACAAAGGAAACGGTCCTTATTGTCTACCTAAATCTGTACAAATATACAGCCTAGGCCAGGAAGATGAAACAATATTCAGTTTGTCATCCTGTAGAAATGTGGGGAGGTTGAGCACGATTGTTGTGAAAGGACTGCCTGTACGTCAGTATGTCAGTACGACTGACTGTCCGACTGACTGAGTGAGTGAGTGACTGAGTGAGTACTCACTTGTACAGGGTGAGGTCGGCAGCCTGCAGGTCCGGGCTGGAGAACTTGGGGATTGGGTCTGGGGGGAGCCGTGCGTCCTGGGGGTGGCGGGGGGTCTCCGGTGCCTCCTGGGGGCCGAGGTGCAGCGTGACGGGGATGACGGGCAGGATGCTGATGTACCTGCCGACGGGACACAGAGTAGCGAGGGTGACTGGAGGACCACGGATGCAGAGGGGTTAGTGGTGGTATAAAGCCGCTGTTGTTTGTAGTCAGTGGAAGAAGGAAGGCCAATAATATCAGACGATACACGATCGCAACAAGGCTGCATCAGACAATTATATTGAAGATAGTGAGATTGGGATTAGGTCAATTAGGCCAATGACCGAATTACGTTCGGCACAATTGGCACAACTCGCATTGAGACTGAAAGTTGTGCCAAGCACTGAGACAAAGAGGTCATGGACACCCCCCACCCCCCCCCCAAAAAAAACGTATTTAGGCCTGCTGCTAAGCAGACGTATCCAAATCCGTCCTGCCAAACCCAGGCTGGGGAAAATACACATGAATAGTGTTTAAAGCCCCCTTTTCAAGCAGTAAAGAAAAGGGAAAAAAAGGGGGGAGAAATAGCGAAACAGGCAGGGGCGGTGTGACCTAGTCTGGGGGTCGTATTGCCATGGCCCACCCACCTCTTGGCCAGCGTGATGTTGTAGTAGCTGAAGAGCGAGGGCCAGTGCCTGAAGGACAGCCTCCTCCAGCCCTCCTCGTCCTCCGCCCCCCAGGGCACCTGGGTGGCGGCGGGGGGGGCCCTGGGCTGCTCCTGGACCCGGCCCGGGGCCAGGTGGCGCTGGGACTGGTTTTCGGGTAAGGGCGTGGCCTCGCGGGCCGGCAGCACGCTGAGGGCCTTGGCGGGGTCCCCCCCCGGGAAGACCGGGGCCATCCCGCCCAGGTGAGGGGGCTGCCCCCCGCCGCCCCCCAGGTGACTCTGCTCCGACACCTGGGCGGCCAGGTAGGTGCGCAGGCCGGCTGGGTCCGTGTACACCAGGATACCGATCCAGATCACCGTGCCCACCTGCGCACACGGCGGGCTCCGTCAGTGAGGTCACGGTTTAACAGGCCAGATTACACACAATTCATTTCGAGGACAGACAGACAGACAGTTTGATCTGGCAGTGAATCTGATGGTGATCCAGGGAACTGTCTGCCTCCTACATATACCAAGTGCAACAGACCCTGGCAGACCTCTGCCAGACAAAAATTTTGACATTTGCACAGCGTTCCGTTCCTTTCCCCCGCCCCCCTCCCCCCATACACACACACACACACACACACACACACACACACACACACACACACACACACACACACACACACACACACACACACACACACACACACACACACACACACACACACACACACACACAAACGCACGTGTTACAGGTTATCAGTTGTCAAAGGTGAAAGTCTCAACTCATCGCTCTCCCAGTACCCACAACTGTCACTCCTGCACGGGTTTGGGAATGGTTTGAAACCTGATAATCCTTATGCTACCAGAGATCCATTGAAACCTTGTCTTGCACATAATTGCATTCATAGCTTTCAATTACTGAGAAGCGCAACCAGACCCTCACCCAAACCAATCAACCAATCAGAGGACAGATCCCAGAGCCCAGCCCCCCGTTCCCTTACCATGATAATGCGCTGGGCCAGGCGGGTGCGAGCCAAGAAGTAGACCACGCGAAGCCTCTTCGGCAGCCGCAGGTTCCTGAAGGCGGGGGTCTGCAGGGTGATGGTGTGGGGGGAGGGCCGCGGGGGTGGGGGGGCCTCCCGGGGCCGCAGGGGGCCCGGCTTGGGGGGAGGGAGGCCCGCCTCGGCCGGGAGACGGCGGTTCAGGTCGGCGAGCTGAGTGGGCCGGACAAGGAGGCTGCTGTTACAGGGTGTGTGGGAGTGCATCTGTGTGTGTGTGTGTGTGTGTGTGTGTGTGTGTGTGTGTGTGTGTGTGTGTGTGTGTGTGTGTGTGTGTGTGTGTGTGTGTGTGTGTGTGTAATCATGTGAGAGCAAGTGGAATGTTGAGACAGTGATAGCTTAATAATCCTCTTTTAAGCCTTCTAATTTAAACAAAAAAATGTATAAAGATATCTATGTTTAGGGATTGCTAAATCAGACAAAGCACTGGTGATCCAATATTCAGGCTACACTATAACGGATCTATTCTCTTCCACTACTCCTATGATAACAGCTAATTTCAGTGGAAAATTGTCTCACTGGGTCGTAAGCACATTTAAACAGATATCTTGGGAAACTAAAGATCCCTAGTGTTCATCTCCATGTGAAAGATATGCATCGCTCCATTAGTATGGGTGCTTATGCCCCTCTATGCAGCAAATCGACATCAACAGTGCAGCGTTGAAGAGGGCATGTGTGCCCTTTCCAGACACATTAATCAAAGTGGTCCACAGGGACATGAGTGCACCCATTATTTTGTGTTAAATCAATTTCAATTCAGTTTCAGTGTTTGACTATGACTGTGGACGTTGATGGGCCCCCTCAAGACAGAGATAAAACAAGCTCAAGGTGCTACACACTACCTAGTCTCAGCTGCTGATGTCAGGGTTTCCACCAGGTTAACCTGGTGTGTGTGTGTGTGTGTGTCTGTGTGTGTGTGTGTGTGTGTGTGTGTGTGTGTGTGTGTGTGTGTGTGTGTGTGTGTGTGTGTGTGTGTGTGTGTGTGTGTGTGTGTGTGTGTGTGTGTGTGTGTGTGTGTGTGTGTGTGTGTGTGTGTGCCTGAGAAACCATTCAACTGCTTAGGGAGGTAATCACCAGTGAGTTACACCCTACAGAAATGCAGCGGTACAGGTTTCATAGGAGAGAGGACATACAACACAAAAGGGGGGACTATCAACAAGAAATATGAGACATTTTGAGACCTAGTCACCCCAGTAGCTCAGTGCTCATTGTAGTGCGCTATTGGGGAATTGGTGTGCGATCTATATATATCTAAGGACAACAAACAAAGTAGTGATGTGAAAAACGAGTACTAGAAATAAGGAACAAACCCCACTTCAAACTATCTGGGTGTGTGGGTGTGGAACAGGTGAGAACCGGACTAGATTTGAGTCCTCTCTCCTCACTAGCAACAGATGTCTATCTATAGCACATTGGTGAAGCAGTGTGTCTGTGCATGTGTTGTTGTGTGTGTGTGCGTGCGTGCGTGTGTGTGTGTATTCTCACCTCCATGCGGCGGATGTCTATAGAGAGCACGGTGGTGAAGAAGAACATCTGCAGGAAGAAGTCTGACACCAGGCCCACCACAGCGAACAGACAGAACTCCTACACCACACAACATAACCGTCAACATTTGACCTTTACACACACACAAGTGTGTGACACGATGTCCAGTACACTGTTATTTTGTGGAACATGTAGACTACTTGTGGAACATGGAGACCACTTGTGGAAGATGGAGATCGTAGGCTATGGTTGTGTGATGTTATCTTTAAAATGCAATAAACAGATTAATATGTAGCAGATGTCAATTTACTTTGTTACACTCCATGTTTTCTTTAGATTTAACAAAAATCCTACTTGATTTAATTATGGCTTGATTTACTATGCTGCTAGTGGATTGCATTCATTACAATCTTAAAAAAGCCATGTCTTGGATTATCAAAAGTTATAGATTTTTTCTTCTCAGCAGTAGTAAAAGACTTGCTGGGTGCTGAACTATGAGACATACCTGAATGGCCGGGACCAGTGTGAAGTAGCCAATGAGAATAATGCAAAGTTCAGTAGCCATGTTCTTCATGATAGACCAGCTTTCATTACTGAGACCTGGCAACACAGCAACCAATCAACAGCTGTCATTATGGAGAACTGGCAACACATCAACCAATCAACAGCTGCCATTATTGATAACCAGGAACAACTGGAAGAGTCTGACAATTAAACGTACCAGCAAAATCACAAGTTTTCATTCAAGTTGATACAATGGGAAAAAGGGATATGAATATTTATCACTCAGACGGTAATTCTCTATAAATCATCATCATCAAAGGGGTCACAGCAGCAAAAGTACATTTTTGGTATTTTATTGCCATTGTTATTAGTGAGTGAAGTAACGTCATTATTTATCTTGTAGAGATAAATAAAGTCAAATGGGAAATGATAACTGACATTATTTAGTATTGATTAAGTACTAAAACACACACACACAAAACGCACCCTGAGCGATGCGTAGTTTGACCTCCAGGTCAACAGGGGTAGACACCACAGACTTGGTGAGCACCAGCACATTCTCCAGACCGATGACCACCACAAGGTAAGGGAAGATCTCCCTTCAGAGAAAGGCAGAGTGACAAATATCAGTGCTACAGCAGCCTCCCACATATAGGTAAGATGGGAATTAACAGGCAAATAAACTGTTCCATGTTCAAGTAAGAAATCAATTCAGAAAGAAAGCCACACACACACACACACACACACACATACTAGGAAGGCAGAACAGAACAGAATGTACATGTTTCTACATTTCCGATGGTATAATACATCTGCATTGGGTAGGTGGAGGATCCAGGTATGTCACCTGCGGCATCCAAAAAGTTGTGTAACCAGGCAACCATAGTCGCCTATGCGACCAGAGAGAGACGTCTTAACTCAACCTCTCGTTACATCAGCCACGCTCGTTAGCTATGTAAACAACACCGGGCTCACACCGGCTTTATCTGATAACCGTCATCGTGTTGTGATGAATTCACCGTGCAGATGACGTTTATTCAATCATTTTTTGGGATTGGCTTTGATGGGGGAAATTCCTGGTGAATTAAATAAGAGCCCTCCCATGATCTGTTTGCTGAGGAATTGACTCGTGTCCTTAGTGACAGAGTGCAAGGGAGGACTTTCTCATCCCTGAAGTCTTCCTCCAAGGGGACTCTTTTATAATGATGCCTTTTCACCTTCATGTTGTAATGATTAACCATGCTATGATTAAACCTGACTCTATCGGGTGATCGAAGATACAGTCAGTTACTGTTGCAAAAGGTGTTGATATTTTCACACTGATCAATGTTCTCCGGAGAACACCACGGTGACCGGTTACACCGTCGTTTAGTGTTTATTTAGGCTGAATTATTTCAGCCTGTCTTTGTAGAGATTACCATTCGTCCTGATACCCGCGAGACTATCCTGATATTCAACCCTCTAGCCTGCATTGAAGGACAATGTCAAGCATTGATTGTGGAGTTGAAGACATTAATTCCAGCTTTAATTAATGCTTGCAAAGGTTTTCTGAAAACATGGTGAATAGTTGACAAAAGGAAATGACACGCTAGGACTAGAGCTATTCACAAGAGAAAACGCTTCGTTCCAGAACGTGCCTGGCCTTTGTCGATGGTTCTTGAACTCAGTCAATTTGTGCTCATCCAGACAGTGGGAGTGCGTGTGTAGGACGGCTGGTTTAGGCAGCCTCAACTGGCCGAGTCTGATTGGACTCTGGGGCTAAGTGAGGCTGCACACCATGCACGTTGAGTACAGTTCAGTGTGCACAGGATAAACCAGCCATCTCCACACACACTCGATCGGTTGTTGAGAAAATCGTAGGACAGACAAACAGGCATTCAGCGACAGCCCTAATTATAGTTAGACAATAATAGAAGTGACATTGGGAAGGGTGTGAATTAAATCCCACGGGTGGCGTACACAACACTAACATTGGTAACCGTGACAACAGTATCGTCAATGCAAATCAAGCCATGTCACACAGTGTGCAACATAATTGCACACTGTGTGGACAGTGGACACAAACACACAACTTGAGTACATAATTGCTGAAAAGTGTGATGTGTGTGCTTCTGTGTATGATTTAATCAAATCACATGATTGCGCACGCAGGTGTTGTTGAGTAAAGGTGTGTGTGTGTGGTGTGTGGTGTGTGGTGTGTGTGTGTGTGTGTGTGTGTGTGTTTCTCTCCGTACCCTCCGTTGAGCGTGGGTGTCAGACCAAACAGCGTGCACAGCCCCACAGACATGAGCAGGGAGCTGAGGACCGTTACCACGGCAGCCAGGGCCAGGCCCCACTTGGACTTGACCATGTCGATTTTACCTAGGAGGGAGAAGACCGTGTGGCATTCAGAGGAAGTTACATCCATCCCTTTCCTAAATTAGGGTTAACTACAAGGAATTAAATGTATTCAATGATTAACTGTTATGATGTGTTTTACCACCAGGTGTGACGTTGATATGGCATTACAAGCCATTTCAGAATACACCAAGCCATCACACCTGGTGGTAAAATAAGGGCCCCTAAGCACTATTTATAAAGGCAGGAAAAGAGTGTTGTGACTCAGACTGTGCCAAATAGCAACCACTAATTCCTATCAACCTCTGTGTGTGTGTGTGTGTGTGTGTGTGTGTGTGTGTGTGTGTGTGTGTGTGTGTGTGTGTGTGTGTGTGTGTGTGTGTGTGTGTGTGTGTGTGTGTGTGTGTGCAGCTCAGCCTTTGTGGAGCTAATATTTGTCTTGGCCAGCGGCTGGTTTGCCAGCCAGGGAGTTATGATAGTGGCAGAGATTGTTCCTTTATGAGGATTATCCCAGTACCAGACAGGAACAGCCTTGGCTAACACGCACAACGCACATACACAAACCCACACACGTGATGCCGGGGTTAATTCTGGAGGTTTCTGTTGCACAGTCCAAAATATGTACAGCAGATAATGTACTGTACAACAATTATTCAATTTCAGAAAAGTGTACTGACCAAAACATGATTTTTTGATTTGTCACACAAGCTTGTATTTGAACACTTTATAACCGAATTGTGTGGTTTAAAAATAAAGCCAAGAACAAAGCTGAAAGCCAGCAAGTCCAGCAGGGAACTCATTATCCAGCCCGAGAGCCAAACAGATAACTCAATACCCACCCAGCCAATGTTATTCAGCCAGCCGGGGTCAGCCTATCAGAACGCATGCTTTCAAGCTACACAGTCGATCAAGCAAAGACCCATCCAGCCAGCCATTCAGTGATCAAGTCACAGGCTAAAATAAGGTATTGTTTTGTAATCATTTTCACAAAGAATAAGCGGGAAACAAACGCCCTTATGGAGAACGTTGGAGCCTAAAGAAGGCAAAGCCTTCATTACTACTGAAGCATGGCTGGTGAGGGGCTGGTGTTGAGGGAGACTCACGGGTGGAGAAGTAGATGTAGGCGAACAGGATGATGTAGGTGGTGACGAGGGGGATGAGCTCGGCGATGCCGATCTCCTCCTTGAAGTGGACGTGCACCATGTGCTCCTCCCCCAGACTGCAGTTGGCCGACGGATGGAGCTGCTTTAGCCGCGTGCGCAGGCTCCCCAAGAAGCTGCACGCACGCACGCACACACACACACACACACACACACACACACACACACACACACACACACACACACACACACACACACACACACACACACACACACACACACACACACACACACACACACACTTTTAATAAATGCAGGAGCAAAAAAGGGTAGTTGACAAGTTGAAAGACACTGGGTTTGATACGCAATGCCTTATAGGGACCTGTAGGCATGCTTGAGCGAGGTGTCGAACACTAACCCTGCTCCTTGATGACATGTAGCAGTCTACACTTAAACAGTTAAAAGGGATAAAAGTGTCTGCTGAATGAGTATGTAGTAAATAGTTTGATATTATCCACAAAAACAATAGAAACGCTATGAGTAAGGCACTGCCCACACCTATCAGATGACCTACAGAGTGTGACGGCTTTATGGGATTCATACAGTGACCCATTTGTCTAGCATGTGACAGCAGCCGATACCTGGCATGCTTCCAGGCTGGGAGGAAGCATTACCCAACGACTGAGCAATAGTAAATATGATTCATGTTATACAGCCCAAACACTCTCACAAGTGTGATAGTCTTTTGGTGTGTGTGTGTCTTATCAGTCTGTCTCTGTGCATGTCTGTACAGTAGGTTCTATGCCTGAGTTGGCCAAAAGTATGTGCGTGCATCTCTGTTCATGTCTGTCTGGTATGTTTTCAGAGTGAGTTTGTGCGAGTGTATGCGTGTGAGTGAGTGAATGAGTGAGGGTCATACCCTGCATCGTAGGTGCTCAGGGCTATGGTGATGGTGTAGGTTACCACCCGCTTCTTGCTGTAGTGGCTGACCCCAGTGTGTTTCCCCGGGACCCCAAACAGCAGGTCTGAAAACAGACACAACACTCATTGTTACCAGGCGCTTATAAGATTCACTCATCCCTGAGCACTGGTGTCCAATTAGCTCAAGAGGTGGCTTGTTCGATTCTCAGAAATACTGCAAATAACACCCAGTTGCACGCTGACAACTAGCTTGGCATCTTGACTTGACTTGCTGCCACCTGATGAATTTGTGAAATTGGGAATGAGAAATTTAAAAGTATACATACATACATACACATACATACATACATACATACATACATACATACATACATACATACATACATACATACATACATACATACGATACAATTATATTGCTTATCTTATAACATCTTCCAACTTGTCTGTTTTGTCAACCTGCTTCCTGCTTTCTCTCATCGCTGACTCTTGGTCCTCTCTCTTCCTCAGCTGCCTCTGTCCAGGTACCCCCATTACTCCTCCTCCATCATCCCCTTCCTCCCCCCTCACCAACTTACTCGTTGTTTTTCATGTCCTACATCCCCCCAACTTCCTCCTCCTCTCTCTCCCCCTCAAACCCCAATACTCCTTCTCCTCCTCAATTTCCTTTTTCTCCTCCGCCCCTTCCTCCTCCTCCCCTTCCTCCTTCTCCCCCTCCCTCCTCCTCCTCTACCACCCCACCATCCTCCTCCTCCTCCCCCTCCCTCCTCCTCCTCTACCACCCCACCATCCTCCTCCCCCTTCCTCCTCCTCCTCTACCACCCCACCATCCTCCTCTCCCTCCTCCTCCTCCTCTACCACCCCACCATCCTCCTCCTCCTCCCCCTTCCTCCTCCTCCTCTACCACCCCACCATCCTCCTCCCCCTTCCTCCTCCTCCTCTACCACCCCACCATCCTCCTCCCCCTTCCTCCTCCTCCTCTACCACCCCACCATCCTCCTCCTCCTCCCCCTTCCTCCTCCTCCTCTACCACCCCACCATCCTCCTCCCCCTTCCTCTCCCTCCTCCTCCTCTACCACCCCACCATCCTCCTCCTCCTCCCCCTTCCTCCTCCTCCTCTACCACCCCACCATCCTCCTCCTCCTCCCCCTTCCTCCTCCTCCTCTACCACCCCACCATCCTCCTCCCCCTTCCACTGCCCCGTCTCCCAGCCTCTACTCCTACCTCTCAGCGTGGCCGAGGTGTGCAGGCCTTTGGGCTCGTGCTTCTGGACGGTCTTCAGGAGGTCAGGGTCCGAGTCGAAGAGCTCCTGCTGGTTCTGCCAATAGTTCCCGGGGGACACCAGCAGACAGCCATGCTCCGGCAGGACCGTCTGCATCCGCCGTAACCCCGGCAACAGGTCCGTCACTTGGAGACACAAGTGTTCCAGACTCTGCACCCCAGAGCTGGCCCGAGGAGGAGGAGGAGGAGGAGAATGGGTCGATTAGAGGTCCAGAAATAAAAAGGAGAGCAGCTGGTTGATCTGCTTTGTGCTTGCATTATATCTCTGCCTATTCTGCACTAAATTTTCTCTTAACGGCCCTTGGAAACCGGGATCCCTCTTGTGTTTTCCTTCACCAGGTTTCTTCCCCTGGAGCTTTGTGAAGGGCTTTGGCTTAGAGCCAGTTGTTCAATGTTGGCCTGAAACACCATTTGAGACCGGCACTTTGATCCAGCCCTTGATCTGATAAAGACAATGACCCCAACATTCCTCAAATCAAGGAAGTATGCCGATAACATACCTTCCAACTGTTTGTTGCTGCTGCTCTTAAGATAAGGTCAGTGTTTGCAGTCAGCACTGGCGCTGTATCTTATCTTGGCTCAAGCTTTCAATGATTTTTTTAAACAGATAAAAAAACGAACAAGGTTCACTGTAAGTTTGTAACTATCCTCTTTTTTTGTATGTGCATTATAACTACCAAAGAAACCATGATAGAGTGACTTCATACAATGATCCTGGTCAGGTTTCAGCACTAAACACTGCTAGACCCACGACTGGACCACTAAGTGTGCCTTTCACCTCCGGCTCTAGATCACTTTATCACAGAGCGTGAATATTTCTTTAATACACATGTTCCTGTTACGTTATGGTTGAATATATTTAGCCTGTGGACGATCGCGCATCTCACTATAATTAATTTTTCTTCTCTTTTTCTAAGAGTCCTTGCATAATCGAGTACCGCCCTACAAAACAAGGAGAGGAGGAAGGAAGAGGAGCTCCAAGGATACCTGTCTGAGTGGACATGGTTCCTGATCTCTTCCAGCAGGGTGAACACCTGTCCCAGCGGCGGGCGGAAGGCGTCCACCGGGAGCAGGCTGGAGCCCCAGGGAGACACCGCTGCCTTCACCAGGACCTGCTGGATGTAGGCTACCGGCGGACCCCGGTACTGCACCACACACACACACACACACACACACACACACACACACACACACACACACACACACACACACACACACACACACACACACACACACACACACACACACACACACACACACACACTTAGATGGATGCAGTCGTACTCATTTACATTTGTTGCATAATGTATACAGATATAGAGTTTTCATTCTATCAACAATAATTAAACTAATATATCCGTGCAATCCGCACCCGAATGGCATTTACCATTCCTGAACGGCACACGCCGTTCCACCTGAACGGCAGTTTACGGCAGTTACCGTTCCAGAACGGCGTATGCCATGGTATGTCAGTGGTCGCGGTGGCACTTACCGTTCCTGAACGGCAGTTACATGTGCCGTTCCAGAACGGCATGTGCCATGGTATGTCAGTGGTCGCGGTGGCACGTGCCACAGGCCAATAAACTATCTCGGCGCTACTGGGCTTTTAAGAACAATAGGTTCATTAGAGAGAAGAGGATCCGTGTTGAGGAGAGGTTAACGGCAGCACACCGGTGCAGGAAGATGAGACCCGGGCGGCCAGAAGACATGTTCCTTTATTATGGATGAGCCTCCATCTCAGAGTCGTAGTCAGACTGTGTGTGTGTGTTTAACCATCTCAGTTGTGGTAGAGTGTGTGTGCATGAATGTATAGCTTTCAGTTGTTGTGACAGGGCAAGTGTGTGCCTCTGTTTAAATATCCCAGAGTACGTGACTGAGTGTTGACATTTTCAGCACCTACCCAGTCGGGCCGTTCAACAGGGTCCCCCAGAGGATTGTGGGAAGGCGAGGCATAGCCCCTGACGGCGGTGGTGAACTCCACGGGGCCCGTCCCCGGCAGCGGCAGCCGCAACAACGGGTAGCTGAATGCAACCAGAGAAACATTCAGCCATTAAGGAGTGACGGAGTGACTGAGTGACTGAGTGACTGAGTGACTGAGTGAGTGAGGTGATAAAAACTAAGTGCAAATGTATATAATATCCTTGTAAAATGTATCATAATATTTTAGCATTTTAAATTATTCTGTTGAATTGTTTTTGGTTGCTGGAGATCCATCCAGACAGAGAAAAGAGGAGAATGCACTCTTATTTATACACTGCTGCTTTATATTTTAAATCACTTTGTGATTGTTTCTTTTTTTACACTGGGTCAACAGCATTTCCCTCAATTTGCAACAGTGGCTGCAAGCCAAACTTGCAAAAGTATATAACTGAGGGGGAACATTGACTACACAAAGTGGCAGAGACTGACCGACACAGACAGACAGGTATGGTTACGAAACAGCACTCTATCTTCTGTAGTGAAAGGCAAAGCAGACCTGTGTTGTGCTAATGACATTCCCCCTCCGACCAGAACACAGTCTCCTCAGAGAACCTGAAACCAGGGCCTCTGGGGGCTTTTGTTGCCAAATTAAGTATTAACTCAAGAGACAACTCCCCATCCCCCCACCCCACATGATCCCTCACCCCTCTTTCTCCCCGGAGAATGGGCCGGCTCCAATGAAACCAACTGAGCACATTTAGCAACCAACAGCGGGAGTTTGGGGCCGATTTGTGCGTGTGCGTGTGTGTGTGTGTGTGTGTGTGTGTGTGTGTGTGTGTGTGTGTGTGTGTGTGTGTGTGTGTGTGTGTGTGTGTGTGTGTGTGTGTGTGTGCGTGTGTGTGTATGTATGCGTGTGTGTGAGATATAGCTTTTGATAGCGGATGTGTGTGAGAGCTCGCTTGTGCGTGTGAGGTTTGTGTTTGTGTGTCTGTACGTATGTGATAGCTCATGTGTGTGAGAAAGAACTTGTGCTTGTGAAAATCTTCTTTTTTTTTGTTGCAACCAGAATAACCACATTTTTTTTATCAAGTGAAACCTGTTTCATGGCCGCACACACTACAAGACAAGGTTCAGCAGGATTAGGCCAGAGTGAGTGTGTCACACACACACACACACACACACACACACACACACACACACACACACACACACACACACACACACACACACACACACACACACACACACACACACACACACACACACACACACCCCCCAAAAGAGAGAACAGGGTTTAGAAGTCAAGCATGCTAAGCCTTGTCTCCCATGATGACCCTACAAGGATCCCATTGTTTAGCCATATAAGATTCCTGACTACTCAAATATTAAGCAAATGTGATATATTGCTACAGACTAACAAATATGAAATTTAAATGTTCCCCTTATATCTACCATACCACCGATACCAACTTGGAATATGAATGTACAATGTACATTAAAAGCTCACCTTCTCACATCCTAGGTTATAGGTAACCCAGTTGTAGTCTAAAGTCAATATTAGTGTTTCATAATTATGTCATATCTCTGATGGTTACCAGCACTGGCCCCTTGTATCCCTGAGTTTAGCCATTTAGCTACAGTTGTTATCGACTTGCTTGTTATCGACTTCCATGATAAGGCCTTCCTTCAGTGATTGGAAAGCACGTTGCATCCCGAAATTACAGTCAGGGATTAATTAAGTATAATCTTATCTCATATTTTAGGAAAGTGCTGCATTAACAAACGACATCATGTCCTATTATAGAAATCACTACTACCAATCACTACTCACCAAGAATGCCAAATATCATCTCATTAGAGTTCCAGATATTGGTGCCAAATGGCACATAAATAGAGCAGCAGCCATGGGCAGGCAAACCTGTGGGTTTCCGTTATGAAGCATGGTCATATTTCTGAGTGGTTTGTATTAATGTCTCTCCCTCTGTTTGTGTACATTTGTTTGCAATTGTTTTGGTTTTTTGTAAGTGCATTAAAGTTTCATCGGTTGGGTTTGTGGTTGTGGTCCTTGGCTTGCCAGGAGGCAGCTGGGTTAAGGGTCAGTAGTGGATGAGGCCATCTCCATCTCAGCTATGCTGTGCGTCTTACTTCAGCCGTCTCTGTGTTCTTCTGTAGTTATTTCATGCATTTCCCAGACACTTTACAAAGTCCTTCCTGTTGCAGCCGGTTCCCCTAGTTTGGCCTTTACTGTTAACAGTACTTAGCGTACTCACACCCCCTTTCTCTGTGGTTTGTTAGTTCTGAGCTCCAGTGAAGTACAGCTGCCCTAGCGTGGAAA
Organism: Gadus macrocephalus; assembly: GCF_031168955.1. Classification (NCBI taxonomy): domain Eukaryota; kingdom Metazoa; phylum Chordata; class Actinopteri; order Gadiformes; family Gadidae; genus Gadus; species Gadus macrocephalus. The sequence goes on from NC_082392.1 coordinate 12,849,094, forward strand.
TACGTGAATAGTGACGATGATGCAACTCTTCACTCTCCCACTGCATGCTCCACTCCTTCACCTACTTTTCCTTTCTTTCTCCCTCAATTACTTTTTTCTTGTCCTTCCAACTAAAAACTTTCTCTCTCAACCCCTTCCACACGCACACAACACCCAGCCACCCCTCCCCAGGGATCCTGTCGCTCCGCCGTGTACCCACAAAGGGCTCTATTGTCCGCTGGAAGACCCCTTGCTGACAGGCAGATGGAGGGGCAGCACTGACCTTCTCACGGGGACTCTCTCCCCCTGTCTCTCTCCATCTATCTGCCCCTCTCTCTCCCAGCACCCTGCTATCTTCACTCGGCCCGCAAGCCCACTCACTGTCACTCCCCCCCCCCCCCCTTCACCAACTCACTAACTTTACAGCAGAGGGGATATGCAAAGGTGTGTCCGTCTCTCTCTGTGTGTGTGTGTGTGTGTGTGTGTGTGTGTGTGTGTGTGTGTGTGTGTGTGTGTGTGTGTGTGTGTGTGTGTGTGTGTGTGTGTGTGTGTGTGTGTGTGCCTCCGTCCGAAAGCACTTCTTTAATTAGCTGTGAGTAATTTATGAGGACCAGAATGCTTTCTTATCCGATGTTTAATGCATTGAGTGTGTGTTTACGGCCTCCGATAGTGATATAGCCTCCATCTCTCATACACATGCATCTCTTAGCAGGTTTTACCTGACTTTTCACACCACAGTGTGTGGAAAGCATTGCATTCATCTAGTTCATCCATCCATCTTACTTAGCCGCCTATTATCGGTCCGTGTGCCAGGGGCCTGGAGCCTATTATAGCCCCCTGAATGGGACATGAACACGCACACACACACACACTCTCTCTCTCTCTGCACAGACGTGAGCCAAGCTGGGAATCAAATCCATGGAAAGGTACTGGCTTCACACTCCCAACGTGGAACTTGAACTCAAATGCCTATTGCCCTGGCATGCCCTGGGTCCGGCTTCTCTCTTTAATCTAAATTGCTCAATACAAGCAGTAGCAATAACAACAGTTATATCACTATCAACTATCAGCAACTGTATCACTAGCATTCCTGGAGCAGAGGCAATAGTAGAAGTAGAAGTAACAGCATCTGCATTCACCTCAGCAATGGCAGATGTAGTTGTACAAATAGGACAAGCTATAGCAATATAACTTGCAAGAGCACTGACAATAGTAGCAGTAGTATTAATAGCAACAACACAGGCATAAGCAGCCACAACTAGCAATCGTAGAAATAGTAGTTATAGCAACCCCACAAGCATTAGCAACAGCAACAGCAATAGCAGTAGCAGTAGCTGTAGCCATGGTAGGAGTTGTAGTAATTGCCGCTACAGTAGCAATAGCCGTGGTCGAAAACATACGAGCACTAGAACGAGTAGCGGCGGGGTCCCTACCAGCAGGTGAGGATGCTGGCGGAGGTGAAGAGGATGATGGGTACGGGGTAGGAGGCACACAGCAGCCCATGGTGGTAGAAGGCCGCTGAGATCTTCTGTCTGAGCCGCTCGCGCAGCGTCATCCTGGGGGGCGGGGTCAGCTGCCGGCCATCGGGGGGGAGCGGGGCGCGGCCGGGGAAGAGGCGGCGCGGGGCATCCAAGGACCTGCGGAGGGACAGGGGGCGGCCCGTCAGACTGGGGGAGGGAGTACATGTGACCGGGTCCTAGGGATCGGGATCCCCAGGCCCATACAATAGTCCCCATCACATGCTGTTGCAGGCTGGTTGTTTCTTAATTTACTCTGCTTACCCTGATTCAACACATTTTGGCCGATATATCGGTGCCCTAGTTACAGTTTGCTGAGACAGTTACCCATGTCCTCCTAAATAATGTATTGGCAATCAAAATGTATCAAATCAATATCATACATAAATAAATGGATCAAAATACATTCAAGAATGTAGTGTGGCGATTGTCCCACTGCAAGAACAATAATAAAATAAAAAACTGAATGCAATAATAATAAAAGCATTGCAATGCATTGCAAGTAGTGGTTACTAAAGAGCTTATTTATCTAATAAGCGATTAATCCCCCTCTCTCCACCTCAACTTCACTGTATAATATTGCTGTCCAGATATCTTAAGATGAAGAGATTTTACAAAATAATCATAAATGTCATTGTCAATCTTATTGAGCTAGAACGTATCACAAAATGTTTGCTTCTTTCAGATAAATACTTTGAAACAATAACATTTTCATAATAATTTGAGACCAGTGGTGAAAGATAACTTACTCATCAGCACCCGGCCCTGGATTTAGGTTTAGATTTCACTGGATTCAATTACATTATATTACATTAGAGGACACTAAAGAGGTCCATTCACGTTATGGGGAAAAGGGAAGGCCACTGCATAAAGAAGGATTTTCGTCAGTTAACAGAACTGTAAATTGCTGTGGATCTTCAGGTCCACGACTGGTATGGGGCAGCACAGAAAACTACCAGGAACTGCCCAGAATTCACGTGGATGTTAGACTTCCAGCAGTTTTACATGTTTGAGAAACGCCCAAATAATGTTATAAAAAAATTACACACAAAACAGTACAATTCTTTCAACTATTTATTATAATAATATCCGATGAGGGTCAGTAACTTGACAACAAGGCACCATCAGTCCACACATTGATACAGTGGTTGACTGGGCCTAAAAAAAAAAATTGTTTGGTTCCGGTTTCCGACCGACCCTGTCAATTTATGTGCGACCCAAATTATTTTATGAGGTTTAAAAAATAATAATAATAATAATTTTTATTTTTTTTATGCAAACTATAATCACGTTTTGGTACAGCACCTCTTCATTCTGTACAAGGATGAGCGAATTTTCTCGTTTTTAAATGAAAACAACCTACCTATCATTCGCTGCCGCTGGAAAAAATAAAATAAAAAAATAAAATAAATTCCCTACCTACCCATGACCTCAACTGACAACCAACAGGAACCAAACTTTTTTTTTTTTTAGGCCCTGGCTGATCTTAACTATGATCAGCCAGTGTGTACCAAGAGTTAAGTATACACAATCCTAAATCTCAAACAACGTGCAGTAGTTTGACTACAGTCACCTTATCTCTTATCTCGCTTAAATCCACAGTGGATGCATTTACCAAACATCTTCCAACAATTTACTCAACATCAAGAAATTATGCTGGGTATAATGTGTCTGTGCCCTGCAAGCTCCAGAAAGACCAGGAAACGTTTGCAATTTCATGTTTGAATGCAATACCTTTGGAAACTAGATTAACAACCATGACCTGCTTTATAATAGGCTGGTTGTGGTTCTGTGAGAGGATCAAGGATGGCTTCCTCAAAACCGTTCGTCTTTACTTTTACCTAAACTTGTCGTGTTTTTATTCATAATACTACTTTAATTATTTTCAGCTGTCTGTAAGACATACTACGAGACCTTACGCAGGGACTTCCAGCCCAGCCAACCGGCCCTCGCTGCTGAGGCGTTCGCCATGAAGAGTTCAGCCCAAAGTCCACAGAGAAGGATGAGTGTACGATTTATTACAGTAGTAAATATGAATATAATATAGAAGATAAATCTGGTATATAGACAGCGGTAAAGTGTGGCATGAATAATATCGTAGAGGCATCGTGTCCACACGCAGTGCATGGAGCAGTAATGATTGTCTGTAATAATTGTGTTCACAGCTGCTGAAAGTGAGGCAGAGTGTTCTAGCTCCACATGACCGGTACTTCAGGGGGGGGGCTTCACAATTGATTTGGTATCCGGTGAGGAAGACGGCACCTTTGAGGGGGTGTCTGGGTGGATCGTTAGGCCTCCGTCCGTTCGCAGCCAGCTTGTCGACCTGTGTGCCACACTACGGGCAAATTCTAGATACTAATCGAAAGTACACAGCTGCTCATCACAGACATTTGCAAACTGGAGAACCGCTCGACAGAATGCCACCAAGCACGTATGAGCCTGAGGTGGCAGAAATACATTTCTAGGGTGCCTCATGTCTGGTGGTGGGCTAACTCTTTTACTGTAAGCTAATAACATACATTTATTATTTTAATAAATGTTAATATTATAAGGGGCAGGTTTACCAAAACCCCCAAGCCAGGTCGACCAATATCAACAGATCTACCAACCAATCACAAGTGTTTTTTTATTTGAAACGTATGTGGTTGAACCTGTGTGATGTAAATTCTAGCCATGCGTGTTGGAAAGCTATTCAAACACTAATTTGTCACTATTGACACTTAGCTAGCCAGGGGCGAATGACCCTCCAGCTCCACGCTGGTTCATTCCCGACCATTTATGACGCAGTCTAACGCAAAAACCACAGGCCGTTGATTGTAGGGAATTTCCTGGAATTCAGAGGGCAGAAAAATCAGTTTTTCGTGCATTGGGCCTTTGGTCAACATGCTTGTGCAAGCTCTAGGGTTAGTCCATACCTTCAGCAACACGTGCGGTCAGCCGACCCAGCGGTCAGCACCAATAACAACTTCTCTTCCCAAAAAAGTGGGCGGCACCAGTCCAAAGACTGCAACCACATTGGTTAATTTTCCAGGAGGCGTGGAATCCCAAAACATGTTTTTGAACCCTAGCCGAGTTCAGAAACATACAAACAGCACAGGCACCGGTACTCCTCCCTATAAAAGCAATTGATACATCCCACATGACTTGGTACAACTACACAGCGCTCATTCATAAGCATGTAAAGAAGCACTGTAAGAGCAGCACGTATGCCACGACTAGACAGAGGTAAAAACACCCCCCCCACACACACACACCCCGTACCACAAACATCTCAACGCCAGAAGAACGATGATGAGTCATTATCACTTCTATTCTGGCACCTTTAATACTACTGGGCAGAGTTTGTAGCGTAGTCGACATTAAATACAGCAAACCGGTTGTAGCAGGCCCATGACAAAGATATCACAATCGAGTCCAATAGACCCAATCCATGTTTTTTTCAGAATGCAGGCAATCATGTAGCAATAGAAGTTTCAAAATGTCTTTCATGATCTGATAATTGTTTGGCATAGGAGTTCCCAACACTTCCTGTCGCAAGCGATCTCTGGCTAGACAAAAGCAGGGAAATGTGTTTGAGGGCTAGAAGTCTGACACTATCAGCTGAACCGGAGAGAGGTACAGGAACACATTGACAATGCGTGAAACTTTAAGACATTAATAAATATCACCGTTATAAATGTCCACACTCAAGGATACCAGTGTTGATTGTAAGTGCATGTAGGTCACATGCACCAGCACTTCCACAACCAACTCTGCCAACGCTATCATTACTGAGCAAATCCCATGCAGTAATTAACCTAGAAATTACAGTGGACCTTTGGCCAATTTAGATAAGGCCGATCACCGTCAGCCCCACCACCACTGTGACACGTGTCGGTCAACATATCCGCAACATATTTGTTTACCTTTCAAAAGGAAGCAGCTCGGCCTGCACACTAAAGGACTGCCCCCACGGACGTCACTCCAGAGAGTACCCGACCATATGCCGAGCCATGCTAGAAGCTGGCCTGTGTTTTCTGATCATACCTGCTCGCAGGAAGCCAGGCCAGCTCCCTGAACCATGGCCGCTTGCTCCCCCTGATCGCTGCGGAGCCGGCAGCCCGGGGTTGTTTAACCTTCGCTGGTACCTCATGGTTGGCATAGAGCTCCCTTTTCCCCATGGCAGTGAGGCGGGGTGCATAGCTGTTCACCTGTCACCCCTGCTAGAATCATTCCCCATGAGGAACCCGACCTTGTGGTTCTCTCGGTTCGCTGCTATAAAAAACAGCAGTGTTGAATGCGCCAGGCACGCCATAGCCATCGTAGATGGTTCACAACACGGGAGCTTTGGGCAGTAAGTCCTTCCACGGTGAGGGGTGAGGTCGCCCAGATACAGCAGTAAAGTAACTTCTAGTCCCCTGTGACTCGAGCGATCAGAAAGGACGGTCGGCGGTCCGTTGTGGTCTCCGTCCCGTCTGGCATGATAATGTAGTCCATCCGTCAGGTGCACCGTTAGGCAGTGTCACCATTAGTAAACTAATCCTGGATTAGACCGCTCGGAAATGACTCGGGCCCCGTCCCCTGCTCCCACATGCAAGCTCTTTCTCAGGCATCGCTGCACACAGCAGTCTGCTGCTGAGAGCTCACTTCTACACGACTGTGTCACTGGATGCCAGGGTTAGCTTACACTGAAGCTGCACAATATGGTTTGATCGATAACATGTTATAACCCTCGATGCGCGTTGAATGAATGAAAAGGACAGATAAAAATAAGAATACTACGGTATGTTTTATAGCAGTTTTTTCAAAATAAATCTAGTTATATGGCGGTAAAAGGGAAAATTTAAGAAATGCAAAAGACATAATAACAAAGATGAGACATATAAACATGGACTTGTTTCAACATTTGATAAACATTCTAATATTCATCTTCCTCTCTTAAGGCAGGTTGTTGTGAAGTCTAGGAGATGCAACATTAAAGGTGCGACTGTTCTTTGGTTTTCAACCTTGTCATTGGCATGGAAAGCATAGTCCTGCCAGAGGAATAAAGGCTCAGGATAAATGCCATGCCCTGGCAAAAGAAAAAACTGCCTGCAACGACTTCTTATCAAAGACTCGAGCCGTAGCATTGGACAGGCATTATTCTGTGGTTTGGGCCAGCAGTGCCTATTAGGCAGATCTGTAAAGGTGTTACAGAGAACCTAAGGCATGTATTAGAAAGCCCAAATTCTATTCAGAAGCAGATTGGTCCCCTCAGCATGACCAAGTAGCCTGGGGATTAATGCATGTGGACCCACAAACCAACAAGGTAACAGCAAGAGAAAGAGTTGTACTCCATACACTTAAAAAGCACTGCCTTACCTCTTCTCAACACTACCCAGTATCCCCATCTTGAATGCATCTCCCGGTCCTATAGATTCCATGACCGCTATATCTAGAGCGTTCCCTGGCATTAAATACATTTTAAACTGAAATAGCTTTCCTGAGGATAGTCCTCCATCAAAACCTGCAGCAACATCAGTAGTACAGCAGCTGAGTCTGGATCCAAAAGCAAGTCAAATAAACTTTCTTTGTTAAAAATAAATGCCTTTGTGGGTGATGTCTGATGTGTCAAGTACACAGGTATTGTAAAGACTGCGGGTTCAAACCTTATGGCAACAACCAATGGGGTTATTGCATCACCAACTACACAACCCCAGCGGGAAAAGGAACCAAACTGTCAATCAGTTACCATTGTCGTTATCGTTATTATTTGTCATTCTCAAAAGATGGTTAACAACGGTTCAATATTGACCTTACAGTATGCCGAAGTCGTTTTATCAGGGGAACCACTGTAAGCGGAAGGGACAATCGGGCAAATACTGAGATAAAAATGAATGAATAAAAGAAGAATGAAGGTATTGTATTTCCAAAATTGTCTCACAATGTTCCCCTTTTGAAAAATAAACCTAAAGTTCAACCTTATTTAAACTCTTTCTTTGTTTCTGGTTGAGAGTGGAGGGACGTGGTTCCGGAAGTCTCAATACAGTATGCTTCTCTACAGTATGCTTCTTCTATACAGTAGGCTGTGTGTTGACCAAATGTACATAATGTAACACTGCACAGTTACTACACAGGAGACCTGCATGGTGATGGGTGATGCAACTGTCGCAACGGCACCTGCCCGGAGGAAACCACAACATAAACTATACGTTTAACTCACAGGCGACCCACTACCCTTTCTAATCGGCACAGCTCGAATCAATACAATGTTCCTGTTTCACATTGCAGATCAACAGCAATAGGGACCTAACTTAAAGTAGCGTCACGCCAAAGGGACACATGCTAATATTAGCCACCTACACTGCCTTCCCTAAGTATACACATTGGCTTTTTTATCAACATAAATGTAAACAGCAGCGACAACTGTTAAACAAGTCCAATACACACATTTTGTAAAAACGTAATCAGTCAAACGAAAACCCGGCAATATGCCAATGTTGTTTGGCAAGCCTATGATTAGCGCCTAGCAGCGATATTCAATAGCGTGATTTAGTTGTACCATGATGTAGATAGAGGGGGTCTGTGAATCACCCTGCTGAACACCCAGTGGCTCCAGTCCTATTATCATTAACTTACGGTGTTCTCATGCGCTACGGTAACCCTATACCTCTTCTATTCCCTAGTTCTGCGTGCTATATTTTGCTAGGTAGGCTAGCTAGGTTAGTGCGAATGTGAAGGTAAAGCTGCTAGTAGCTAAGCATGTAAACATACTGGCCTTGAAGAATTGCACGTGGTTCACTCAACTGTCTTGGTCCGCAGTCCTTTGGTGTTTTTTGTTGTCCTTTTGGAAGAACCAGAAAAAGCCCGCTGGATTTTTGATGTATCTAGACTATCATGTGCCTGCCTCGATACAGCTACAGGCTTACATCAGTTACTGGTTGTCAAATCCCCAAGGAAACCTCTCCACTTCGACCTCTCATCCTTCGGTATGGGTACATTGGGTTATGACGACATCTAGTGGTTCATTGACATAAACAGAATATAAGGTGTTCTACTCTTATGCTGTTTATATTATTTTCTCGTTTAAATCAATGTCCCAGATTTTTTGCTTTTTAATAATGTCATGAGAAGTTGACCACAGGCTGAAAAAAAAGTCACCCTGACATCATCCAACGGTAGGCTGGACCCTTTGGCAGGTAACAACAAATCGGGGCTGGCCTATTGAAACAATTGCTTGGCAGGTCGATTTTTCCAATCTCGACCATGTTTGCAACGTCTCTAGAGATAACCCCAAAATATATTCTACAATCATTTTCTAATTATTGAGGACATGAGGATATGTTTGGAGCAGCATTCTCCCAATGGATTCTTGGACACATTGCACCCTGTCAAAGATGTGTAAAAGTCAGCAAAGTACTTAAATTAATGTTTGTAGTTTAATATTCTTGTAGGACCAACCAATTGTCCATCTATGCAGTTTAATATTAGGGTTTGTACGTTCCTTTCAATGTGGGTTAGCTACACAAACCACTTAGAAAAAGAGAAGCTGACATCTGCTTTCCTTCTACTGTGCTACTTTGAATATAGGCTGATAAAGAAGTGCATGTTCTTTCCTGTGCATCATTCTTTTTTAGAAACAGTTTCTCAGGCTCTGGTTACTTTACATATGCTGGCCAACGCCAACGAAGTTCAAAGGAACAGGTTAGCTGCCCTCTTCCAAGAGGTGCGTTGCTTCAAACAAATCATACGGTCAAACAAACTAAGATCTAGAGAACGGCGCTGGATGTCCCACGGGCAAAGAATGAGGCTCCTTTATCGTGGACCTTGTATTGAAAAAGTTTCCTCTGATTCGATGGCTTGTCCTTTTGAGTCTTCCTCCAACAGACTTCCACCTAAAATACAAAAATACTTTTATTTGTGTACAGAATTTTTCAATACAGATTTATTTTAGTAAAGTATCTCTAGCAGTACAACACACATGAATTGAATAAAGCATCAACCAATAAAATAAATAAAACATTATTAAAATGAAACAAAACTTCAAAGTCTTCCATGATTCTCCCAACAATCCCCAAAAAACGAAGTTGGATCTGTTTTTTGGTTATTAAAACCAGAATCAGAATCTAAACTACGAATCACCTTATATAGGAAGGAATACATTCTTCAGTTTTATAGTCAGATTTAGTCATTAACCACTTGCCTTTATCGAAAGCTACTAACAATTGGAGGCTGAGAACAACCAAGGCGTACAATCCATATGGAAACTAGAAACAAAGTGCTCTTAGCCGTACACTAAAAAACGAAATGCTAAATGCTCATTTGAATTCACGAATCTCACACACGAACGCCCACTCACTTGTCCATGGATGTCCCTGCAGAAGCCGGTCGGGAGACCCCGTACGTGGAGGGTGAGACAACACTGGTGGGTCAGACCCTTCAGCAGCCTCTCGGAGCCTTCCTCATCACCATCCTCGTCCTCGTCTTCCTCCCCTTCACAGCGGACCAGCGTAACCATGTTTCCCTGCCGTGACAGACATTAGGTTCAAACCCCAGTGTCTGCAATAGACAACAGAGACACATCACAGAGACGGACACACAGTGTGATAGAGACTGAAGGGCTGATTATGGTTCCACGTCAACGCAACGCAAGGACCACGCAGACGCAAACCTGCTTTGGTTCTGCGTCGGGTTTCAGTAAGTGGACCAATCACAGCCTTTGCTGCTGCGTCACCTTGACGGAAGGTTACAATTTTTTGGAGGTGCACGTCAGGCCCTTCCGGTGGACGCAAGGAGGGTCCGCAAGGACGTAATCGGTCCGTAAACCCCCTTGCGTTGCGTCGACGTGGAACCATAATCGGCCCTTAACAGATGGATAGTCAGACAGAGAGACAGAGTGAGTGTGAAAAGAGAGTCCAACCTTGAGCTGGGAGCAGACAGTGACAAAGCAGTAATGGCTGAAGTCCAAGACAGAGCCCACGCTGACCCCCAGACTGAGGAGCACGGTGAGGTCATCCACCAGGAGTACCGGGGGTCCCCAGCGCCCCACCGTCCCACCGCCACCGTCGTCCTCATCTCCGACCCCAGAATCACTCACACTGGCACGGACAAAGTCATACAGACCACGCAGGCCGACAGCCGGATCTCTGACAAAAAGAAAGGGAGAGGGAAAGGGGCAGGAGAGGGGGGGAATGAAAATAAGTTTCAAACTAACAATGTATGCGTAAATGGAGAGCTGGCAACTTATTTGAGTATGCATTTGCATTTGCAGGTTAGTCTTAATATAACATTGGATTACCACCACCTTCTACTTACTACGACATAATACCCAATTTTAATTTAAAAGTAGGGCCCCTGAAGACGGTCAGAATTTTAAGTTTCCGTTCTAAAAGAGATCCATTTGGTACCTGAGGAAGTCTAGTGCTTGGCTCTCGGTGCTGGACGTCGTCTGAAGCAAAACATCCAAGGATTCGTTTAGCACTTCGAGGAATAGAAGCTGTCCCTTTTCCTTAGCTTGGGTGAGACTCACCCCCTGGACACACATTCAAAGAAACACAATCAAACCTATACATTAAAATGCCTGTACTGTGTCATTTCTACTGATCTGTGTATTATCAGTGTATACAACACAAAAAAAGTTGTGGTCATTGGACACTTAAAACAAAACACAACACAAGTAATAACGCACCAATCTCTGGCTGACTGCACTGTAGTGGCTGAAGGATTGTGCCAGGCCCAGAAAACAAACTTTGCAGCCCGCTGAAATACAAATGGTGTTTGTAAGATGTGTCTAGTCTACACATATGCAGAACTTACTATTGCTGAAATGGTTCAGTTGTTATTAATCAGTACAACTACTACTCCTACTACTTACCTTTCAGATAAAAGGAGAGGAAATGATGGACAAGGAAAGAGGCATCCGCCCGTCTATCAGAAACCAAGATCAACTCTCCCTGTTATGTCAAACGTCAAAACACGCTCAAGTTCAATAATCAAGAGGAGCTGTGCCAACATTCAAATAACTGTGCCTATAAAATTAACAAACAAATTGTCCGGCCATGTGTAGATGGTATACTCAACCCTCGTTAAGCGACGCTAAACGTCATATTTAGAGCACAACAGTGATTCCGATGTTAAAAAGAAACAGTACCTGTTTAAAGTTGTCGGGGCTGGTGTTCAATATAGCGTTCAGTTCGGGAAACATAGCTCAGCAGTACAAACTACAGTGGGAAAAACACCTTCACCCAACAAATTAAACATTGAATGGCAACGCCAGCCTCGTCTTCTTCAATTACATTCTTAAATGAAAGATAGAAGAAGGCATAATGTTTTTAGATATGGTTTTAAACTGTATTTCATCTCTCTAAAGACGCATATGTCACACTGAAAACATCACACAAACGTGGTTGCGACCAATCACTTCTTCGTCTGTAATGATTTTTTCCTTCATCACATATTTTAACTTCAGCTGACACAGCGCCATCTTTCGGTGGTATTCGTTGAAACACACTGGTAGCGGATGTTGTACCAGAAGATGTCAGTGTGGAGCACCTAGGCAGAACGTCACAACTAGACAAACAATGAGCGCTATCAGTCAGACATTTGACTCTGCATTCTTATTTAATCACACATTTTTTTAAATGCATGTAATTTTCATTCAATCATATTGGGTTTTAAAATAATTTACCTGAGATTATATATATATGATTTAAACATACTCAAATGCATAAACAAAACTATTTCAAATAGGCTGTATATTCACAAAATAGGCATCAAGAAAGAGAGGTTGAAAAAAGAAGCCGGGAATGACGGGATGGCCTCCCAGATCACACTTTTCTGTTGCGTGTGACACACCCAAATATATCATTGTGTAAATAAACAGCGCTCTCTCCCTTTCCGAGTTGATGTCGGACACTGCAAAGGGAATTTAACCTTTACCGGATCAAAAGTCAAAAAGTTGGAGTGTGGCGCGATGATCTTTCCTGTGTATTGTTAGAAACTCAATCAGCAATCCACTCCCTCTAACACTCTAATACCACAAAGAATCAAATCACCAGAAGCCTCATAAATGTATATTTATTTAAGGATATCTACTCACAAGCAGATCACACGGACCACTCGATACGGTCGAGCTAAACTACGTCCCCACCACACAGGTACTGGCAATGGGCTGGAGATGGAGAGGGGGCTGAGCCTCGACCTCCCCTCCCTGCCTCGAGTCCCCCGTCCTTGGGGGAAGGGGGTCTTAGGGCTTGGGTGAGGCGGGGCGTCTCAGGGGGTCCAGGGCTCGGTAGACCTGGGTTGTGGCCACAGGCCAAAGAACAAGGGTTGCTGAAGAGAGGCGGGGAAGGGAAAGCGGGCGCTGCTGGGGCTGCAGATGGGGCAGGGAGGTGAGGGGGGGTAGGTGTCATCCTCCCAGCGCAGGGTTCGCCCGGTCCCCCCGGGGGGTCTGCTGTGGTGGGGTCTGGGGCCGTGGGGCCAGGGCTGGGTGCCGTGGTGGATTGGGGCCATGTCGGGCACCTTGTAGAGGTAGACGTCATATTGGGAGGGTGGGCTGCCGGGGGGGCTCCGCTGGCAGCCGGGGGGGCGGTGGAGCTCCAGGCTGAGGGTGACCTGGTCCTGAGCAGGGGGACAGGTGTATGTACAGACTGACAAACCAAAGCAACGTCAATATGTGAAATAATGATGATGGGAAAGTATATACAGATCGACATATATAAGGTACGTACAGACACACCAGTACAGTACAAACCAAAACCAAATGACAGACAGACAGAGAGAAAAGACAGACAGACAAACATGCAGACAGACAGAGAGATGGATAGATAGAACGACGGACAGACAGACAGACAGACAGATAGGTACACACATGCATAGTTTAAATACATACATACATACATATATGGACACACACACACACACACACACACACACACACACACACACATATGTTCAGCTCCAGCGGAGTCTGTATCTCCGTTAATAACCATGACTGTGGCTTCATGAGCTCCCAGAAGCCCACCATGCAAGGTCTCCTCAGCCCAGCTCTTTCTCTCTCTCGCCTGCACCTCCGGGCGGGTCGGAGAGGGAGCTGGGAGGAGGACGGGGTGTTTGAGGAGAGTCTGCTAATGTGTGGTTACATTTCCATTAGAAAGAGAGGGAAAGAGGCCCCCTTGTGATCGGCAGCCTAGGCATTGGCATTAGTAAATCAGACCACGGCACGGTAAAGCCCTCAGAGCATCTAACCCCCTCACCCCCCCCCCCCCCCCCCCCCCCCTCTCTCTCTCTCTCTCTCTCTCTCTCTCTCGCTCTCGCTCTCTCGCTCTCTCTCTTTCTGCTTTGTCTTGTGTTTCAGTACTTGCTCGACCACTATAGTGAGGCCATGAATGGATGAAGCGATGGGAATGTGTATGCATGGATGTGTGTTTCCCACACACTTGCACTTCTGTTCCTTGTGCCTTGATGTGGATGCATGTTTCTGAATGATGATCCGCTGATGCCTTCTTCACATCCTCCTGTGTGTGTGTGTGTGTGTGTGTGTGTGTGTGTGTGTGTGTGTGTGTGTGTGTGTGTGTGTGTGTGTGTGTGTGTGTGTGTGTGTGTGTGTGTGTGTGTGTGTGTGTGTGTGTGTGTGTGTGTAATAAATCTTTATCTTCTGCTCCAACTGTGTCAGTAGGCTAATTAATCATTTACTGTAAGAACCGGGTCAGAATAAGCTCATGTCTGTGTCTAATACATACGGGGTGCATGAATACGATGCCAAACGATGTTCTGGCAATGCAATTGCATTGCAGATATATGTTTATTACTGTGTCATTATCTGTATGCACGTGTGTGTGTGTGTGTGTGTGTGTGTGTGTGTGTGTGCGTGTGTGCGTGCGTGCGTGCGTGCGTGCGTGCGTGCGTGCGTGCGTGCGTGCGTGCGTGCGTG
>NC_082392.1:12870978-12873478 GCF_031168955.1 Gadus macrocephalus
AGAGAGAGAGAGAGAGAGAGAGACAGACAGACAGACAGAAGGAGTGACTTTCTGCCAGTGGTTATTTGATATTCCCTGTTCTCTGTGGTCCCTTAGCAGAGCTGTGAAACCATCCTGGCCATACATGGACTGAATTCTGCAGTCATCCTTCGGCTGCGAGCCCCAACATTAGATCTTGGTTAGGATAGATCTGGCCAGGTCTGTTACCATATTGACACAGACATTAGGACAAGACTGTTAGCAAGACAGGGTGTACTGAGTGACGCTACGGGTTATTTGCTATATTGGTATGTTTTTATAGATTATTTAAGATTTGTTTCGGGGAAACTGGGGAGGGTTTGGTTTTGGTTGGTTGGGTAAGTTAAATATTTGTTTGAAAAATGGCACTATTTGTTAGTAGACAGACACAGGTAAAGAGTTGTAAATACTTTTGATATGGTTTAGATGTTTTTGTTTGATTAACAGATGGTTACGTGGCATGTGGAAGGGTTTTACAGAAGATGATTGAGCCTTTTAGGATTTATAGGTTGTAGGAAAGGAAGGAATGTACTCTTATAATTTTTCTAAATTGCACTAAAGGTTATTTATTCTAGTGAAACAAAAAGCCTGTAATTGCCTTTGCTACCTGTGATTGATAGCAGGGTAACAAATATTAATTAAATAAAAATGATATTCCTCTGATGGAGTTGTTTGAGGGTGGTCCCACATCATGACAAATCCTAAAACAATTAGACAAATTAAATGTATGTTGTAGGCCTTTAACTAACCATGCTGCTACAACGATAGCGTCAACGGTACTATCAACTACCCATGCTTCGATTAGTAAGATACCCAAGCTGGTGCTCTGTTGCTAGGCAACAGATAATCCTTGCATCTCAGAAGTTTATCCAGATCAGAATAATTTGTCCCTTTGCCCTCCCCGCCTCAATTCACTGTTAGCTTAACCTCATTCACCTAGTGGTCATAGTGCCTTAGCTAGGTGGATAAACTTTCTAGATCTTTGGTAACCAAGAAAGCTCAGCATATCAGTTTAAGTTCAACATTGAATATCGTCAACCAGATGGCACTAAGAGTTGTCACGGTTTCTCCAAAGATCCAAGAAGGTTTACCCAACCAAAGTAATCAATATAGCCGCTTGTGAATAAGGACAATAGCCGCAAAATCAGAATGGTGTGCCGAGCTCTGTTTCAAGGCAGTGTTCAGGATAAACATAGCTGAGGTTGAGTTGTACATACACACTTCAGTATATTGTACACATGCATGCCGTGGCAGAGGCGGCCCCACCCATCAAAAAAGGCGCATGCTAGCGATAGGGAGTGCATGCCATGACATACCGATGCAAGGAGTGATTAGAAGGGAAGGAGGCAGGTTAAGGAAGGTTTCGAGGGGGGGAGGGAGGGGGGGGGAGGGAGGGAGGGAGGGAGGATGGGGTGCCAGGAAGGATTTGAGGCCGAGGGGGGTCTGTGGGGCTGTGGCCGGTCACTGGTTGGGATAAGAGCCGGTCTTGTGTAATTGTGATTCAGAGGAGTAATTGTGATTGAGTTGTCAGTGTTGGGTTGTTAATGCGTGCCCATTGAGGGGCCAGGAGTAGCACAATGAAACAAGCTGAGTCTACACATGAGGGCTTTCACGAAGAAAAATCATCTCATTGTGTGTGTGTGTGTGTGTGTGTGTGTGCTTTTGTTTTGACAGAAGCAAATCAATAAGGCGGGTCAAACAAAGAGCAATGTGGACGCGCCGCAGCGTTGCCATGGCAACAAGATGGCTCCAGCTCTGTGGCAAAGTGTCGCGGCTTCCCACGCCGCATAGAAGCTGAAAGGCATGTGAGACATAGGCGATAGTTTGTGCATCCATAAGTCTGTATCTTTGTGTGTAGGTGTGCGCACCGTGCCCTGGAGTGGGTAACGACCAGGCATGCCTCCCGCACACGTACGTGCACATGTGTGTGGAGCGTATTCACAAAAGTGAATCGATCGGTATCAATAGCATTATTCCTTATTCCCTGACTGGAGACCGGGCCCAACCATCGAGATCCACAACCCCATTCCCCCACAGGGCCCCTCCTCCCTGGCCCCCCAGCCAGGCACCCCTCGGACCCCCGGCCTGCAGGGGGAACCCAACAGTCAAGTGCATGCGTCAAGCGAGCAAGCGAGGGAGGGAGGGAGGGAGGGAGGGAGGGAGGGGTTGCAGGGAAAAAGAGGTGAAGAGAGGAGAGAACCACGTTACCTGACAGATAATGTTATCATAGTAAGCCAATGCACGGGCATGAGGGACGTTAGGGGGGGTGTCGCACAGTTTCCTTACATTTGGGTGGGAGCCCTCAGCGATGGTGGACAGGGAGAAATTATCATTGTGCTGCTCCGAGGAGGGCCGGTACTTACTGCTGGTCGCCGGGGAGACGAGGGTGTGAAGGAGAGGAGGAGGAGGAGGATTGAGAGATAGCAGAGAGATGTGGGGTGATTCACAGAGGAGGAGGAGGAGGAAGAGAAGAGGTCAAATG
>NC_082392.1:12880978-12888478 GCF_031168955.1 Gadus macrocephalus
AGAATAGACAATGTGGACACAAAAGATGAATGAAGAAAGAAAGAAAGACAGAAAGAGGGCAAGAAAGGGGAAGGATGCCAGGATAGAACGAGAGCCAGACGGAGAGAGTGACTAGAATAGAGAAAGACAGACAAAAAAGAGTGGGAGGCAGAGAGACAAAGAGAGAGAGGGAGAGAGAGACCCTGCACTTGGCGTGCAGCGGTGAACAGTGGGACAGATGGTGCTGCACCCCCTGATTTTGCTGTAATTTAAGTCTCCTATCTGATGTAAAGTCTACTTGTGTAAAGGGCTACTTAATAAAAAGACAACTTTAAACTAAACTAATAAAAAAAAAGGAAACTAGGAATGCAACCTTCAATACTCCTTGAATAAACCCTATTCCTTCATCTACCGAGTCACTTCCTCTCCCTTAAAACCTCATCAAATATCAGATTACACTAGATTAGAGACACCGGGTGCACAGTGTTCTCTGCAGGCCTATACAAGTAACCTCAGTGGACAACAGACTGCCTGCAACAACTGCAGATCGGAGAGGATCTACTCGATGTAAAGAGGATTAGAAAGATAAAACCATATAGAAAACGACATCATCTGGGACCACCCTTAATCAAGGCATTCCCCCAGTAGATCCATTGAAATCATGTGTTTCCCTTCCTATGTCTATGTTTCCCATGTCCTGGCCGAGTGGAAAATACTAAACAAGCACAGATGATCTCAAAGGAAAACGGTGTCATTTGTAGGGGAGGTTTGAAATAATCCTTCTCATGACGCAATTTTCCATATTAGGAAACCAAGCTCTGTGTATTTGCAAGCAAGACCTTTGTACCAAGAGGATATGTGAATGGAAGTGAACAGCCTAAGAAAATAAAGCAACATTGTCTAATCCCCTCAGGGAAATGGGTCTTCTCCTTCCAACCGGTTGATCAGCAGAGTCGTTGTGCAGCACTCTGAGACTGATCCAGGTTCTATACCAGCGTGTAGCACAAGCGTACTGGGACGATTATTACATGCATTATGCATCTTGGTGTGTCTCTTGGTGTGGGAGGAATTCATGGTTAACCCTAACCCTTTACCCTAGTCCCTGACCCTAACTTCAACCCTGGTCCCTAACCTCATCCCCTGACCCTAACCTTTACCCTAGTCCATAACCCTAACTTCAACCCTGGTCCCTCATTCATTATTTCTCCTTTAGCGGTGTATACCTCTCAGCCGAAAGGTTCTGGGTTTGAACCCCAATATGATCAACCAAATCTAATCTCCTATTGTAACAGTCTCTAATGTTCACTGTGAGCCGCTCTAGATAAAAGGCTCTGCTCAACAAACAGTGAAACACTGACACTGTTCTCGGCAGCCTGTGTCCGCCTCGTGTCAAATGGATGGCTCCAGCGTGCCTGCTGCTAGGCCTCCAGATGCTGGCCCATCCATCCCATAATAAATTAATCTCTGAGTCCCTGGAGAGCGCTCAACACACCATCAGCAGCTCCAGACATGCAGATGTGTCCTGTGTTCCTCCACTGCAGACAAAAGCGCACCGCATCACAGTCGCACGCATAAAAAGCAAAGCTACAATAGCGTGTCTATTGTACGACTGATTGCTCCTAGATGGACTGCTTTATATACACAATATGTTTGTCTTTGTGTGTGAGCATTATATTAAATAAAAAATGTATTCAAACAAACTATTAATGTATAAATATGCACATGTGTGTGTATACACACACATCTGGTTTGCGGTCTGAGCATGTGTTAGCAATTAAAACACATTGCCTGTCATAAATAAATAAGTGTTTGCTGCTTGCTTCTACATGTGTGTGTGCGCATAATATTGCATGGGTGCGTGTTTGTGTGTGTGTGAGTGTGGGTTATGAGGGGTTATTGATACATTCTGCCGCTGGCCCTTCATAACACTACTTAATTTTATCAAGCTGCAAAAGACACACACAAACACACACACACACACACACACACACACACACACACACACACACACACACACACACACAAACACACACACTCACACACACACACACACACACACACACAAACACACATCCACGCGCACACACACGTAGGCCAATAAACAGGCTTGGTCTCTACCCCAGTGTTTCCATGCTGGCAGTGCCGGTGAAGTTGTGACTCATTCTCTTGCTTAGTTTCAGATTCTTATTGACTCGCTATATCCAAGGGCCACAGTTTCTCTCTCTCTCTCTCTCTCTCTCTCTCTCTCTCTCTCTCTCTCTCTCTCTCTCTCTCTCTCTCTCTCTCTCTCTCTCTCCCTCTCTCTCTCCCTCTCTCTCTTTCTCTCTGCCTCTGTCTTTCTTCTTCTCTTTCTCTCTGTCTATTACTCTCTGTGTCTCTATCTCTGTCTTTCTCTATGTCTCTAGCTGTCGCTCTTGCTCTCTCTCTCTATCTCGCTCTTTCTCTTCATCTGTATTTTTATTTGACATTCTGGTATTGTTCAGTTTCTCTCAAACTCCAACTGAGCTGCAAACACACAAGCTCAAACATCTGGTATTTCTCACAACAATAACTCAAACTCTCCCATTCTGGCTACCTAAGTCTATCTGTGTCCAATAGTGTATACTTTATTTTTTACTCATCTCTTCACCGCTTATCTTCACTGTTGTCAAGATTGCTGGAAAGACAGAAGCTAACCAATGGACAATGTGACAGACATACACAAAACCACGCACAAACACAGGGCAGACTGTAAAAAGGGCTTGAAATGTCAGATCTTAGCTTCAGCTGAAAGTCTCTTCCCTTAGTCATGACATAAATAGATGCTCAACATCCCTGTCTCTTCTTAGTACTTCCATATTTCCTTAAAACACACACACACACACACACACACACACACACACACACACACACACACACACACACACACACACACACACACAAGTCTTTCTCATATGAATCTGGTTCATAGTTTAGTCTTGCAGACTTTGCGTCTCCGAGCACATCCCAAGACCCAATCAGAGATCTGTATTCCATTAGATTCCATCATCATCGCTTCACATGTTATATATTTGCATTCCATGATAGTTTTAAATAGAGCATTCCTCTCCGTACAAGCCACCAGTGAGAGAGCGGTTAGCCTGGCCTTGTAGGACCCTGGTGGTAGGAGGAGAGCTATGTGGATACAGATATCTGGACGGTCGCATATCCACCCTGCATCAGTGGGCCTGGGCCCTGCCTCGATCAGCTAAACAATAAAATCCAAACACTTACTAGTGTGCAGACTAGTGTACACACACACACACACACACACACACACACACACACACACACACACACACACACACACACACACAGTACAGTGACTCACAAAGGGATGGGCACAACACACACACACACACATGTACACACACACACACACACACACACACACACACACACACACACATACATATATAGAGACACACACAGACATGCAGACACACACACACACACAGACAACCAAACACACACACACACACACACACACACACACACACACACACACACACACACACACACACACACACACACACACACACACACACACACACACACACACACACACACACACACACACACACACACACACACACACACACACACACGGCTCGACAGCATATTGGTCTTGATCCCTTTTAACACTCCACTGACCCATATTGCGTGTGTGTATGGGTTTGTGAGTGTGTGCATCTGTTCAGCCTCGGTCTTGCTGGGGAGGTTTGTCATGCTGAATACACACTGGGCAAGACCCCAAAAGGAAATGTCTTCTTTTTAATTTACCGGTAATCGTACTACTAGTTCCTATTCTTGTCCTGTTTGTTCTGCTATGACATCTGGGCCGGGATTCATATATTCAATGTATTATTTTCTTCTTTTATCATATCTCATCTAGCCTTATTTTGTTAAGGCTTTTTGGTTTGGCTTCACTATCACGCCTTTAAACATGAACGTGGCGATGTGAAGATCCCACACCACACATTCATTTTCTGTTATTAACCAGGCACAAGGCTGCGTCCTTTATTATTATACTGATTACTCCGCTTAGGTTCACGGGCACGTAGGTCATGGTCAAGATCGTGACACAGAGGGGGGGGTGGGCGTGGCAGGAGGAGGAGCCATGGATTTCTAAAGGAGTGAGATGTAAATTCACCTCTCCGACAAGGAGCATGGTGTGTGCTACAATACTCATTGTGTGTACTCGCTCACGTGTCTCTGTGAGTCATTTTCTAGGAATAATTAAATTATCATATAAATTAAATCAACATCTCATTCAAATTCATTCTGCATAAGATTAATTTTGTGTTGTTTGTTATAATATATATACAGAATATGTGCACACAGAAACTAACTGGGCATAATCTGTGTTTATGTATAAGGCTGTGCTCGGCTAGACAAGGCCAGGTTAGACTATGCATTTGGCCAGGCTATGCTATACTATAACATATGGATTAGGAGAGGCTAGCCTAGCCCCATTCTAGGTCCCTATGCATCAGGGATGCTGTTGCCGGAGAAAACACAATCGATAGGGAAGCAGCGTTGCCATGGCGATGCCATCGAGATTTTTTTTGTTTTTCATTAATTTCCTCTTCACTTGGATGTGTCACACACTCGTAATCCACTGTCTGTTTAGTGTTCCACTGGGATGAATAAACAATAAGGGAAACACATTTCAACTGCTCTTAAAAAAAAGGATTATTTAGTTTCCAGTTCGGTTGCAAAAACAAACAACGACAACAACAACAACAAAACGCCAAGTGTGTCCGTTAGGAAAACTGTTTAGCAAGCCGTTCATCTGGGTTTTAACTCAACATGGATTTATCCATTTTCCCAGACCCAGGGGTCACAACTCCACCATCTAAACATGGAAACCCTTTTAGACTAAGTGGACGCTAAACAGCACATCAGCAGCAGCGCCAGGATTGATGTCATCCACGGCCTCACCTCGTAATCTCTGCAAAATGAAACCTCGTCTTCATTACAGATCAGGCAATGGGCCGCTGCTGCTGTTCTCCTACTCTGTGATATTCCTAGTTGGCACAACACACAGACTAATTACGCAATGATTAAAAACCATTAAACTGAGAGTCAAGATGAACCAATGGGGACAGTCGAGTGGTCGTCTCCTGATGTTTAACCCTCTGCTGAAAGGTGCTGGGTTTGAGATCTAAGTGTCCACATTCTTGAGCAAGATGCATAACCCCTACCTGCTTGTTGATGACAATGAAAATAAAGTACTGCAGGTAGTTAATAATAAAGAAGTGAGACAAGCAGAAGCTAAATGTGTTGAATCAAAGGGCTTCTGGTTTTTGATAGACATGAGATGCCATTATAAATCTTGGTTCCATTTCTTTTGACAGCAGTATTGTTATTGATTGCTGGGCGCTAAATAAATATCATAATGAGATTGTGGATAGGAGAGGGGATATGATGGCTCATTCAAGCCTTTCTGTTACAAGATATGTCTTCCGTCCCCCGTCCTGACCCTGATACCAGGGCGCTGATAAGGTTTTTATATTACATTTTTGTGTGGCTAATTTATGTGTTTCTGTGTGTGTGTGTGTGTGTGTATGTGTGTGTGTGTGTGTGTGTGTGTGTGTGTGTGTGTGTGTGTGTGTGTGTGTGTGTGTGTGTGTGTGTCTTTGTGGTTGTTAGAGTTTGTGTTCATGTATGTGTGTGTGTGTGTGTGTGTGTGTGTGTGTGTGTGTGTGGTGTGTGTGTGTGTGTGTTATAATGTGTGTGTGTGTGTGTGTGTGTGTGTGTGTGTGTGTGTGTGTGTGTGTGTGTGTGTGTGTGTGTGTGCGTGTGTGTGTTATAATGTGTGTGTGTGTGTGTGTGTGTGTGTGTTATAATGTGTGTGTGTGGTGTGTGTGTGTGTGTGTGTGTGTGTTATAATGTGTGTGTGTGTGTGTGTGTGTGTGTGTGTGTGTGTGTGCGTGTGTGTGTGTGTTATAATGTGTGTGTGTGTGTGTGTGTGTGTGTGTGTGTGTGTGTGTGTGTGTGTGTGCGTGTGTGTGTTATAATGTGTGTGTGTGTGTGTGTGTGGTGTGTGTTATAATGTGTGTGTGTGGTGTGTGTGTGTGTGTGTGTGTGTGTTATAATGTGTGTGTGTGTGTGTGTGTGTGTGTGTGTGTGTGCGTGTGTGTGTGTGTTATAATGTGTGTGTGTGTGAGGCTGTGTGCTACCTGCAGAGCGCCCCCTGTCCCTCTATCAGGTAGCACTGCCCTCCGTTGAAGCAGTAGTTGGTCAGCGAATCACAGGGCGAGCGGCAGCTCCCGTTCAGCATCTGGTAGCCCACGCGGCAGCCCCCCAGCCCGTCAGACCCGTCCACCGCGTACACCGGCACCCTCGGGGTGTCCGGGCTCTCGGCCGCGGCGCCCCCTCCTGGCAGGGGGGCCTTGTCCTCGGGGGCCCGGGGCCCGGGGCGGCCCGGGGCCAGCCTGGGGTCCTCGGCGCTGTCGTAGGTCTCGGTGGTGGTGCTGTAGGTGTACTCGTCGGCGGTGGGCGAGACCCCCTCGTCGTAGGGGGTGAGGTAGTCGTAGCTGTCGGGCATGGCCCAGGAGGTGGGGTCCCCGCCCTGCAGCTCGTGGGCCAGGGAGGAGGGGGAGGGCGGGGCCAGGTCGCTGCGGCCGCGCGCCGCCTGGTCGAAGAAGTCCACGTGGAGGATGTCCGGGTGGGAGGGGTTGACGGCGCCCGGGGGCGGGGGCGTGGTGGTGAGGAGGCGGGGGTCCAGGTCGAACACGGAGGTGTCCTTGGCGACCAGCCACGGCGGGTTGGTGGGCTCCGCCTCTCGCTCCTCTTCGCCTCCCACCTCCTCCTCCTCCTCCTTCTCGCTCGTCGGCGGCGCCGCTTCCTCGCGTCGGGGGTTGCTAGGCAACAAGAGCTCCGTCTCCGCTGAGTCGGGGCTGAGCTGGGGAGGGGCGGCCACGCCCACCTCCTCCACGGCGGGCAGCACGGCGGTCTCTCCGAACATGCCACTGCCCTGCTCGTCTTTCTCCCCGGCACGCGCGACGCGCCCGGCCCTGCCCGCCGCCGCCACCGCTGCCACCAGGCCGGCGCCGGTCACCGCGGTCAGCACCTCGTCAACCTGCTCCGGCCCCGCCCCCTCGTTAAGCAGGGAGCTGCGATTAACGAGCCCAGCCGCTTCGGTGATGTTGGCTGCAACTGTACCGCCTGCAAAACACATAGAAACACAAAACGTTAAGGAGCTAGGCACTAAACCGTTAAAGAAGTGAGAGAAGACTTCATCTGGTTCGCCTGGTGTTACAAGGAAAAATCGACAAATACAAAACCCAGTCCCACGTCCCTGCAAATGTTGAGAGTGTTAATACTGAGAAATTATGATAGGGATTCTCATCACAATGACATCCATTCATCATTGTGTCCATCTGGTCTCATCACCGGGAGGCTCGTTGATGCATGTCCCTGCCCTGCTCCAGCCCGCTGACCATCTGCACCACACCTCCATGACCTGAACTGCCTTTCAGTAGCTCCGGGGTTAAG
>NC_082392.1:12893275-12958784 GCF_031168955.1 Gadus macrocephalus
GGCAAAGTCAAACTGAACCTCCCAAAAACTTCATGCTGATTCCCAGTCAGCTGGCATATCCAACGCAAGGTCACTTATAAAACCACATACACATAAGACTCGTTTACACGCACACGCACGAACACACACACACACACACACACACACACACACACACACACACACATACACACACACACACACACACACACACATACACACACACACACACCACACACACACACACACACACACACACACACACACACACATACACATACACAAACACATACACACATACACACACTCACACACACACACACACACACAAATATACAAACATACATACGCACATTTAAACAATCAATCAACGACACACAAACTGTAATTAGGATGACTCAACACCGCGCCAAACACCTGGCAGCCAGGAAACACGTGCTCACAAGGACAAGTTGAGGTGTTTCAACACACACATCAATGTCCAAACCCGTACGCGCACACTCACACACACAAACACACACACACACACACACACACTGCACCAGAGACCGTTTACATTGACACCTGTGTTCATAACCTCTGATAATTTTTTGAGAACTCTCTAACTCTCAACTTATTACAATTTATCGCAATTGCCGCAGATAGACTTGGGATCTCCCTGAAGGGACCATAACTCCATTTTAACCCGGCCTTTCATTCCATATCCGAACAGTAGATGGACATCTATGGATCGCTGGTCCCCGCTCGCTTCGATTGATCAGATTCATTCTTGAATACCTTCTCATCCTTCACACCTCCCCCACTCCCACCAGACGCACGCTTTCGGCTTTAGATTTCAAAGGCTGAAGTTATGCTTGACGGCGTTAGAAGGCATTTGGAGGACTAGCAACAGCCTCAACTGCACCAGACCATGTCAGCTCAATGCATAATGTATAGTGTAAACACACATACACACATACATAACAACACACACACACAAACACACTGACAAGACACAATCACAGACAAAGGGCAACAGCCGGTGGGGGTCAGGCCATAGTTAAATATGCTAATATGTTAATATACGTCAGCAGTGCTCAGGAACAAGCTGCTCAGCCACAGCCATGTGAGGTCCAGGTGAGGAACACAGACAATCAGATAAAAGTTGGCAGGCGTGAGATGCACACCACAATGGTATCACCAAAGCCCCTCCTTCAGGCCGACAGATGACCTCCCCTGCACCTGGTGCTTTGGAGGGGACGTTAACGTGGAGTAGTTACACGTTACCTCAATGACTTTGTGGGGATGCATTTGATACATGCCTGCCTGTCGCCACGGCAACAATATAACCGGCAACGCAGGCCCGTTGGTTCAATGTCCGCGCCACCATGAGTGTTCACGTGGCAGTGGCAGCATGAAGGGACAATGATAATGACGACTTTGAGGTTGCTGCGTCACACTAACTCCTATCCCGCACTTGACTACAACTCATAAATGAACTGGAAAACCCCATTCCTCTTGTGTTCTGATTCCTGTAACTGTTCTGAATGTTAAAACAGGCGATTGGTTGGCTCTTTTGGTGTCATATCTGTGATATTGATTGTATGCTTCAAATTGTTCTCAGCCTCCAGCTATGAGCTCGCTATGGATCTCAGCATCTCACAAACCAGTGGCTCAATGCCACTGGAATGTGAGTTGAGTTCCCCTCCAACCTTGCTATGAAACGATGCACAGGTGCATCTACTGCCAGCCCGATACCAATGTAAAGCTAAGCCTATAGTATTCACGGAGCTGGGATGTCTCACTGAAGAAGTGGCAACATTGTCCAGAAAATACAAGTACTGGTATGTGATTTAGCTGTTAAAACAGGCACGGGCACGCACACACACACACACACACACACACACACACACACACACACACACACACACACACACACACACACACACACACACACACACACACACACACACACACACACACACACACGCACCACACACACACGCATACACGCGCACACGCACGCACGAGCGGACACACACACACACACACACACACACTTTGTGATAAAGATGGTCTGGACAGGTCATCGAAGAGCCACTCAAGGTGGAGCAGGTCTGAGTAAGTGATGGGAGCCAGTGTTGGCGTCGTGAAACTGTCCCTGCTGGACATATTAAGGAGGCTGCTCATGTTGGGAACACATTGTTCCCTCACCAATAGCAGTCTGCAGTTACCATGGTCACAAAGAGGAGGATGAGGATGAGGACGAGGGAGAGAGAAGGAGAGAAGAGGGAGGAAAAGTTGTCTGAAATGAGTCGTATGGCATCCGTCATCGCCGCTAAACAGGACTGTAGGCAATAACATTTTAATGCGTGTATGTTTGTGTGTGTGTGTGTGTGTGCGTGTGTGTGTATTACTAAACGGCTGGGCTGGGGATTTGGTTTGGAGATTAACTCGCTGTCAACCGACCGTTTTGTGTCAGCAGGATAGATGGATACATAGATAGGGTGTGTTTGAGTGTGTGTGTGTGTGTGTGTGTGTGTGTGTGTGTGTGTGTGTGTGTGTGTGTGTGTGTGTGTGTGTGTGTGTGTGTGTGTGTGTGTGTGTGGTGTGTGTGTGTGTGTGTGTGTGTGTGTAAACAAGTCTTGGTCCCAATTACCCCGGACAATCCCTCAACACCCATTAAACAGTTTATACAGCGATCACCAACTGTGCACTAGGGGGGAGGAAGGGGGGAGGGGAGGCTGTCACTGTATATCACCCATAATAAAAAAAAAATGACCTGGCCGGAACATAAAAAATGGACGCACGGAGAGAGCGGATCAAATCCCAGTAACAACCACCCCGGTCTCGGCTGTGTATCTATAAGCTGCGTTCTGGGATGTAGGGCAAGCCGTCGCTATACACTTGACTGGCGATGAGATGTGGTGGGGGATGGGAGGGGGAGTGTAGCCCAAGGTTGATTCGGATGCAGGCAGCTGCACTACATCTGCGAACAGATTTTTTTTTTTTTTTGAGAGTATCAACAACTCAGATAAATCCCCTTCGTGTGCCCGAATTGCCGTTTGTGTTTCCAACCCGTGTTTGTTCATATTGACGGACGGGCATACAGGCAGAGCGAGGGGGGTTAGAAAATAAGAGGGGCAAGTGAAGTCCCTGTAGAGAGTGTTAGGTTTGGTTGTGCTATTCACATGACAAAGCAAACACCGGCTTGGGTATAGTATGGGAAATGACCCTGTCTCAATGAGAGAACCCAAACCAAACCAGTGGCCATGTGAACGGCGGATTGAAAACTGAATTAAGGAAAAACTACTTAAATATAAGCGGAGAGACGCGGCACTGATTAAGAGCTGCAGCCGCCGGTTCAATGGACCTGATTTCACCCCACTTCATACAAATGTAGACTTGATGTTTTTGCGCAGTGATTCTAAAGGACAAAGGGGAAGTAACGCCGATGTGTCTCTCTTTCTGTGTGTCTTATTAGATTTTGTTTTGGACCGTTTCTTTCTTTGCCCCAGAAGCCAAAGCACTGTGTGTATCAGAATGTCTCTTCAGATTGCCTCATGCATTATTCATCAGGGACCCCCGGCCGTAATCCTCCCCATTGTGTCCCTCGGCTCCATCATTGCCATAGTGACAGCGAGCAGCCTCGGGGGAGCGAGTTTACTGCATCGGCTCGCCACGATTACCCACTTCCACGGATGGGGACAGAACAGTGACAGTGGGTCAAAGCTGGGCGTCAAATTAAGGCAAGGGCTTTTATAATTAGACGCGTTTTTGTGTCCATGTTCGCATATTTGGATCAGGGTATGCGCGTAAAAGCAATTCATCCAACGACGCTGATTTACTACCGCAGACCCAACTTGTCAAATCAAAGCCACATTATAATGATGTTCCTCTCCGACCCGCTTATTGTTGCGAAAGGGACTTTTACTCGATCTTAAAACGATGCATGTAGAAATATTAGGAATCATGGCTCTTGGTTTGCATAAAAAATAATACTAATTCTGCAAGGAAATGCACAATTCGTCTTACCACGGACAGGCAGGGGGACCAGGAGAAGAGCCAAGACGCATGACAGCAGCAGCGCCGTCGGCCAGCATCCCCGGCTACACCTCGCGTCCTTTTCGTGCATCCTTGCGTGCAAAAAGCGATAAGAATGAAATCCGATAAAAAATATAAATAAATCGTGGGACCTGTCTAGTCAAACGGGCTTAAAAAAACGCGTAATCTGGATTCAGCCTGCAGTTGTGATAACTCGTCTAGACTCCCGCCTCCCTGCGCTCCTCCATAGTCGTGTGGTGGTCTCGAGTGGTGGTCTCCTCGCTACTACTTCAGCGCTCCTCTCAGCTGCTCAGCGCGCCATCGTCAGCGAGACGCGCGAGTTGTGTGTAGTAGTTCGGAGTTTGGGGGTGGGGCGGGGGGGGAGATCCTCCTAGCGTACAGCTAGCTAGCTCCACCAGCTTTTTGGTTGGGATTTAGTGCTTTTTTTCTGGCACTATTGAAGTTCAGGAGAGAGTTCGGGAAACACACACGGTGGAGTGAGACCCGCTGGACAACGCGACGGTCTCATCTGCGGATTGAGGATTGTCAGTCCCACCCCGAATCCCCTTCGCCTCTCCCCCCCCATCCCCTTCCCCTCTCTCTTCCCAAGCCCCCCTCCTCCCTCTGCCAGCGCTTTTCTTCTCCTTTAGAATAATCCTCTATTCATCTCGGGTCCCACCGTGAGTGTGCACGCTGGCTGCTGCGACGAACGCGCCTCGCCCCCCCTATCCCATGAAACATTGTCGATTTTTGGTTCAAGAGTTGCTCAATAGGCCTACGCGCCGACTCACTCCAGCACCAGATGGACAAAGGACAATCATATGTTTAGCGTCTACTACCACAACAAAGACCGCTCACTACTTCGTAGGCTACTTTCACAAAACTCATATAAAGGGGCTTTTGGTATCATGGGCGACTTGGTGTGTAATGCGATATCGAGTTTAGGGGATTTCACATCGTTAAATCGCAATGCTACGTTTCCAAAACACTGTGATAAGAATCAAGAGAAACAAACAATGACAATGATGAGAGAGAGAGCGCGGGGGCGGGAGGCGCGAGATGAACGGATGTGTTGGTGATGCGCGCGCGGGCCTCGGGGGTGAGGATGGTCGAGGGTGCGCGTGCATTCTTCGACCAAACAAAACTACAGAGGCAGAAGAGGGAGAGCGACACTGTGTGTGAGAGAGAGAGAGAGAGAGAGAGAGAGAGAGAGAGAGAGAGAGAGAGAGAGAGAGAGAGAGAGAGAGAGAGAGAGAGAGAGAGAGAGAGAGAGAGAGAGGGAGAGGAGGGAGGGAGGGAGGGAGGGAGGAGAGAGAGAGAGAGAGAGAGAGAGAGAGAGAGAGAGAGAGAGAGAGACACGCATAAAAGTAGTCTACATCTACCCAATCTCAGATTAACACATTTTGCTAAAAGGCACATAAAATAAGGCAGGCTAAATTGGCAAAAAAAAAAATCTAACACGAGGTAGGCAGTGTTTGATTAAAACCAAAGGGAATTCTAGATGTGTTCAATGGCTTGTAAAAAGTAGGCCAAGACAGCATTTGAGTATGTGAATAATGTAAACAGTCTGTTGCAAATCACCTCTAGAGTGCAACTATTCCTCCAAACAAAGACTGTGATTACACCCAAGACATCAGGTTCACGCTGTGTCTGCCTCTCTCTTTCTCCCGTTTAGATTAATTTACGTGTTGCTCTTTCTCATTCACCCTCTTCCCTGTTGAGATGGTTAATCTCATACACAAAGGAAAACACATTGTGATAGGAATTTGTCTGTGAATAAATTCACGTGGAAATATGGATTTTTGGAATATTGATTCAAAAGCAAATCTGAATGCAAATGCGAAAATACAGACAAACGCCCTGGTGTGTACACACGAGTCCCCATGCACTTATCACTGCCACACACTCCACAAACTCACACACACAAACACACATGCGCAAACACATACAGAAATACAAATGGGCCGCCCTTTTTTGGGGGGAGGGGGGGTGAAATCCTCTTATTGAATATGATGTGTGCCTCGTGCTGTTATTGTTAATGTAGACAGGACGAGACAATTGGTTCCTGATCGAGACAGTCCGTCATCATACGGATTAGGGCCAATGCAACCCCCTTTCGAATCTCATATCATAACCCCAGTCTACCCACTGCTAGTGGGGACTGAGGTTATGGGCAACATAATTCCTTGAGGCTTATGTCACTGGACAATCCAGTTCTTTACATTTATATCCAACACCCCAGCCACCTGGAGCACAACTGTCTGCTCTGATGAGGACTACAGTGCAGCTCTGGCTGGGAAACTTTTCCTGAGCAGTTGACCTGGGGTCCTCCAGTCTCTGGGGTCCTATGTCTCTATACTCACGGATGATATCTCATTAGTTTACGTTGCAGCAGATAGTTGGCAATCTGAACAGACGCTAGCCTTGGAGCTCACGCTGCTGGAGTCTGGCCAATCTGGCCAGAATTGGTAGCCTATGGTCTTATGTTGATCACTATTTATAATGGTCATATGGTATATATATATATATATATATATATATATATATATATATTTAATATATATGCATCTTATGTGCTAGCACAATCGCTCTTAGCAATCGCTCTCAATCGCTCACAATCGCACAATTGCTCTCAATCGTATTTGTCAATCATTTTGTGTTTTTGTTTATCTATCATATAGATAGATATATAATAATAATAATAATAATACATTTAATTTAGAGGCGCCTTTCAAGACACCCAAGGTCACCTTACAGAGCATATAGTCATCATTCAAAACTATGTAAAACAGACTAGGAATAAAAGGAAAACAGAGGTTAAACATGAAGAATAATAATAATAATTAATAACACTCAAAGACGCCTAAAGTGAAGTGGGGACCTCACTAACCACCACCAATATGTAGCACCCACTTGGGTGATGCACGGCAGCCAATCTATATCTATGTTTCTAGCAAACAGTGACTCAAGTCGATGCACTTGGGGTCGTATTTCCTTGTGAACTCACACAGCACAAGATTAGCACCAACACCCAGCCAGGAAGAACACTGGGCGTCTTATGTTCTCCATATTTTGTAGTACAGAAAAACTATGAACTGTCCTCCAAATATACTGCATGAAAGACGAAGAGAAGACTTGAGGCGTATTTCAGGCGGAGATCAGAACAGTGAGAGGCAGTGTGTGAACACCTGTCTGTGTTTGTTGTCCTCCATGAAGGCTCGTCTGCTGGCTCCGTGGGGATGGAACATCGATGGCCCCACGTTGTTGTTGGATCAAACACAAATATTAGTCTTTTACAAGTTATGTATACCTGATCTATATGCACAAGAATCCCAAGAGTCCCAGGTTATTGACACTAACACTGCACCAGAAACTGAAATGGACTGAAAACTGAAGATCAATATGAACAACAATTATTATTTTTTCTGGAATAAACAAAATACAGGTTTATAGTTAGACAGAGCTCCACGTCATACCTAGGATGCCAAATAGAACCACAGTGGTCCACTGGTGCATGGTATTGCTGCTTGTGCCTGTGTGTGTGTGTGTGTGTGTGTGTGTGTGTGTGTGTGTGTGTGTGTGTGTGTGTGTGTGTGTGTGTGTGTGTGTGTGTGTGTGTGTGTGTGTGTGTGTGTGTGTGTGTGTGTGTGGTCTCCACTGCAGAACCTGTTGGCTTGGTGCTTTTGTCAAGGAAATGTCAACATGAGTTAGAAAAGTACACACACAAATGCATGAATGTAGAAAAAAGGATAAAAAAACACCAACACACACACACATCCACGTACACACTCACTCACAAACGCTCACAAACGCTGACACACACACACACACACACACACACACACACACACACACACACACACACACACACACACACACACACACACACACACACGTTCACACAGGGAATTCGTTGACATATCACAAAACAAACACCATTTATTATTATTAGTATTAGTATTATGAACTGAGGAGGTCATCCAATGCTAGTACCTGCAATGGTACTAGCAGTACTGCAGGGTCAATAGTGATGTAATCTGAATCTTACTCTGTGCGTCAACAAAAAACCAGCATTTCATAAGCATGCAACTTTGCAAACAAAGAATACACTAAGCACAATCTTGCACGGCCACGCACAAAACGTGGCTCATGCATACATGGATGGTAGCTACGGATGAAAACCTTGGTCTGGGTCAACATTTTGGGTCAAGAAGTTTCTGGAGTTTGGGGCACCACCCACACAGAGCTGCGTGTTGTGAGGGTGTTTAAGGAAAACAGAATATATATTAATCCAGCTCTTGGAACACAATGAGGAATGGCAACCAAGCGTATTAATAGCCCAATGATACAAGCCAAACATGTCTGTGCGTGTGAAAGACGGTCAGATATGACTGTTTACGGATGAGATGCAAATTGAGGCATTTCATGTTCCCACGTGAAAGTGTGTGTGGCATCTTTGTGATGTGATCATGTGCGCTGGCCTGTTCAGGTCTGTCCGTTATTCATTAGTTTGATTCATGATAATGAGTATGATGATGAGGATGTCAGGAGCAGGGTTAGGACTACGGTGAAACATGGTCGTGCATCATTTATTCTGACCACTGCAACATCTTCATCATTACACGGCATCAAGCAGAGAACTCGATAAGACAGAGAGTGGAGGAAAAAAGAGGGAAAATTGAAAAAGTAAGAGAATAGAAGACATGGGCCAGGCAGAAGACAAGAGAAGCAACATTACATTTTGGGACAGGGGAAATCATTA
Organism: Gadus macrocephalus; assembly: GCF_031168955.1. Taxonomy (NCBI): domain Eukaryota; kingdom Metazoa; phylum Chordata; class Actinopteri; order Gadiformes; family Gadidae; genus Gadus; species Gadus macrocephalus. Next base: position 12,902,040 of record NC_082392.1, read on the forward strand.
TGGTCCTTTGAGCTCCCTGTAGCATCAGCAGAGTCAGAGAAGGGACTTTGAGTTCAGTAGCACAGCAAAGAGGAGGATAGCAGGGGAGAGGAGAGAGACAACGAGAGCAGAGTAGAGAGCGAGAGATGAGGATAGGAGGGAGGAGGAGAGGAGAGTGATGAGGCTAGTAGGGCAGAGGGGAGCGCCGAGGAGAGACAAAGAGAGATGAGAGAAGAGGAGAGCAGAAAAGAAGGTAATATATGAAAGAGGAGAAGTGGAGAGAATATGGGAAGAGAGGAGATTAAATCAGAGGAGGAGAAAATAAGGGCTGATAGGAGATGAGAGGAGCAGAGTGGAGAGGACGAGAAGGGAGGATTTTTTCGAACTGTTGGCCCTCTAACACGTTTCATCATTGATGAGAACACGCACATGTCAAGATGGCAGTTTTACACATGCCTGACCATGCAGGGTTCAAACCCAGGCAACCTGGATGCACCCCTGAGCAAGATGCCTAAACCCCACCTACTCATCCATGCCAATGCGTAAACTCTGCTTCTGCTGTTGGATTGTGAATAACTGAATCTCCACGAGGCCCTACATTTTTTGGCTTTGTGCTGGGACTGATCTGATACACAAAGGAACGCTGGAGGATCTAAAGAGCATCCAGATAGAGCTCTCCGTACACACCACCCTGGCCCCTGACAGAAAGAACGTCCCGTGTCACGGGCCCAGCAACTGTTGCTATGGAGCCGTTGCCGTGGCAACAGCCTCCTCCAACAAAAGGGCACTCGGCTGCTGCGGTTAAGTAAAGAGACACAGGGCGAACCCGCGCGCAACAGGAGGAGAGCGCACAGCAGATACACGCCTGCATTCGAACATCACAAAATGATGACGACACTACACACTTCCTCTTGGTGGGATAGCCACATGAACATAGCAGGTCACAAAGGAAGTTTGGATTGAGTAACAATGATATAACAACAATATCACACATATACAGACCAAATCCTTTTTTTTTAACAGGGGAAATTAAAGGCGGATGCTGTGAGATGATTACTGATGTTTATAAGACGTCGTTAAGATGAGATTTAATTAGATTGTCATTTATTAAACCCCAAAGGCTAGTTGGAACCGTGAATAATGCAGAAGAACAAAGCATGGTTTAATACATCTGAATGACTGTTTATTATGAAACACTTACATTTGCCTCATATGACTCTGCATTGCCTTTCCATGCAAGAGGGTAGACATCAAGTGAACCGTGAAGATTGCTCCATCCATCCATCCGCAGCCACACACCAATCCATCCACTAATGCATCAACCTTTCCATCAATTCATCCATCCATCCATGCCTGTCAGAAGACATAACCTCTCTCTCTTTCTCCACATCCTTGTCTCCCATTTAGAAAAAAAAAGGGCTGCAAAAAAAGACAGAAGGATGGACAGATGGTTAGGAAGACAACAGATTGTATAAAACCAAAAGACAAGAGACAGACAGAGGAAAAGATTAAGTGACAGAGGGTGAGGGAGAGAGAGAATAGTAAGAGCAGGGATGGTGGTCGAGTGGAAGAGGAGAGATATAGTGGAGCTGTAGAGTTTGATGTTAGCCTGTAGTGGCAGAGTGAGTGTGGATGCATGGACCAAGGAGAAGGAGTGTTCATTAAAAAGGCGTCCCGAGTGCACACAAGTGCTGCCATATGGTCCATAATGTATGGGCCGAGCACAGAAACCCATATACATATATATATTTAAATAATCACACCTCTTAAAGATGTAAAATTTAAAACCCAGGTGTTTCGAGGTATCCCTTCTTTTCGAGCTCTTCTATAATGCAGCCGTCATATTAAACATTCAACCAATATATATTATTAATAGTGAGAACATACAAGAACGTAAATGAGGTCAAACCACTGCATTGATTGTGTTTCAAACCAAATGTTTTTAACATGTTTGGAGAGTCAGGCTTCAACTGGGACCACATGTGGCCGATTTGCCCTAAACAACCAGAGAATTAGGAGGATTCTGTTGACACATTACTAGCTGGCCACTTCAAAACGGTTAAAAGTCAAAAGAGACAAAGCCTGAAACGTTTTCCCTTTAATCATGACCCAGTCTACTTCTACTGAAGACTGAAACTTTACACACATGTTCAACAGAAAGCCCTTATCCCTTCCCATCCCACCCAAGAATTAATCGGTGTGCCAGCCCCCAAAATGGTCTCAATAACATGTCCCATCTCCCGCACCCCCTCTCCCAGATTACAGCTCTGGCCGGCAGGGATTAGGATTGGGACGGTTGGCGCCGGGTCCCCCAACATGTTACACACAGATGCTAGGAGTGGAGTGATCAGGCAACCAGCGCTGTGGAACTAGCACACTGGGAAGCTGGCCCTGGCTCTCGGACAGGGCCAAGAGTAGAGATTAGAACATGTGATATGTTTACTAAATCGATGTGGGCACTCTTGATCAAATGTTTCAAATGAAAAGCAAAGATATGACTACAATCAAGATTCACATTCCCTGCAGAATGGCACAGTCCATGATAATGTTCTGGCCTGAAAGCCAATTGATTAATGGGTTTATTGCACAGGGCTATGCCAAATAGTTTGAGGTCATTAAAATACCTTCCAATAACTCACATTTAGCACCACTTTTCTGACAGTGTGGAAGGTGTCAGGAGCAACTTCCAAGTTTAGCAGAACCTTTCTAGAGCAAGTGACATTCAAAAATGTTATCCGTTTTTAAGCGCATTAGCAGGTATTGGCGTTTAAGTAAAGGCCAATGTATTTGTACATGAACTGCAGACTGAAGGAACATTTGGCTTGTTGGAGGGTTACGAGAGCGGACACGAGAGTGGACTGAAATGACAGACTCCAGACGTGGCGCTCATACAAAAAAAACGTTTATTTGACAGTGTGTAGGTCCAGACCCCATAAAAAGACAAACGCAAAGAAAAAAAAGAAAAACATAAAAAAAATAAAAACAACTGCTACAAATATTCTGAAGAACAATGAGAGCTCAGTCTACACAAAGTTTATTCATCAAAAATACATTACCATAAACACAAAAAGAGTAGCCAAAAAAGTATTACATATGGAAGGGGGTTCCTGGCTTTTCCTTCCAGGACAAATATTCAACAGCCTGGAAAGTTCAGTTAGGGGGTACGTTAAAATTGTGTCATCGAAAAATGTGTGCACATGTGTCGTATGTTTATGCGTGTGTATGTGTGTGCGCGGGTGAAAGCGTTTCTCCTTCCTGACGGAGAACGGCGCCGGAGGCCGGTGGCCCACGTGCTAGCGTTCCGTTGGGTCTGGAAGCGCACGGCATTGTGGGAGGAGGCAGGAAAGCTTGGCCGTCGCGCGGCCACGTCAGAGAGGTAGCGCTTAGCGAGAGGAAGAGCTCTAACGAGAGGTAGCTAGGCCAGGAGCGAAGAGGAGGTAGCAGAGAGTTGCTAACAGTACTAGCGAGAAAACAGCAGAGGGGACGGGGGGACAGGGGGGGGGGGGGTTGGAGGTGGAGCTAAAGGCATAAGCCCACCACGTACCACTACCTTAATTACTGCAAATAATCAAAAAGTTTGCATTTGGCATTTGCTTTTCAATCCCGTACTCTGATTACAACATCTCAGTCCAGCTATGAAACATGTAAAATGTAATAGTTGATATAATTAGCCATTTGACAAGTACATATAATGGCAGAACTTTGATGGACATATGTACATATTAAGCACATGTAGTAACACACGTACTTAAACTATGAGTATATACGAACATGTTAGCTTGGGTTGACCCATTTTTCCCGTCAAGCTCGTGAGTGGAATAAGACTGTTGTAATCAAGTCCTGTGTGTGGGGAGTGTGTGTGTGAGAGGTAGGCGGTGTTTGGGGGGGGGGGGGGGGGGGGGGGGGGTGCAGAGCGAAGTAAGCTTGTATGAGTAGTAGGCTCATTATCATCAGCACGTGGATGACCACCGTGCACGTGTACAGACACAGCAGTGCACTGGCGAGAGGAGAGCGCATGTTACAGATCCAGTAGTGCCCGGTGCACCAGGAGAGTACACGTGACAGATACAGTAGTGATTCAGTCAGAAGCCGAGATGGCACCACATGTGCTTCTGATACGCACTGCGATGTGTCCAGCCAGTCTACAGGGAACAGAATCCAGAATTGGGTGTGTTTAAGTGTGTTACGGATGGGTGGTTGGCTTGTGTAATAACCACACCCTTCGATCAATAGAATGGATCCCCCCACCAACAACACACACACACACCTACAGTGTATTGTTTTTTGAAGAAGCGTAGAGGTAGATACTCAGCGTTTGGGCAGCCAGTGTTTTCGTGTGTATGCGTGTTCATTGGATTGATCCCCTATTCCACATGATTGCCACACTACTGACGTATCTGAACTCTTGGGTAACAACAGTCTCACCCTTTTCCCCCTGGTGGTAAGGTAAGCGATCACAGAGGACAAGCAAGAGAGCGAGACAGTATATGTGTGTGTGATGGTGTGTGTGTATGTGTGTTCGAGCATCGGGGTCTTTACAAAGGGAGGCTGAGAGAGAAGGGATGGGGGGTGGGAGTCTACAGCATCATTAGGAGGTAAATAAGCGATGGGGGGGGGTTCATCGTGTCATCCTCCCTAGTTCATTAAATAGGGATGACTCTGCGGATGAGCGTCCATGAGGCCATAGCAGAGTACAAAACAGTGTTTACTAAACGACCCTCGCCGCTGTGCCCTGAGAGAAGCCGGGGGGGGGGGGTATGTGCATGCATGGATGTGGGTATGTAGGACAGATGGAGCCATGGAAGCTTGGGTCAGCCTTGCCTTTGAGCTGTGTGTGTGTGTGTGTGTGTGTGTGTGTGTGTGTGTGTGTGTGTGTGTGTGTGTGTGTGTGTGTGTGTGTGTGTGTGTGTGTGTGTGTGTGTGTGTGTGTGTATGAGAGTAAATGTGTGTCTAAAATAAGAAGCTATCGTCATTTTTGAGGAGTGGGAAAGAAATATTTTTAGTCAGGAAGGAAGGCCATTATTCGCATCAGATAGTTAGTGAGAGTGAGTGTGAGTGTATGCATGTGTTTGAGTGTCCTAGTTATCTGCCACCCGTGCAGCAGGGGGCGCTGGAGGACCTGTGGGGACTGCCACTATCCCATCACCCGACGGTCCTGGATCTGCAGAAGAAGAGAGGAGGTTCCTTTTAGAACCGAGAACAACGTCTCATGCAATCTTTAGAAACGTCAATAAACAAGCATCTTGTTCACAGAGACCCTGAGGGTCTACGCTTTGGCATTCAAATTAAAGACCGGAAATAATTATAAACATGTTTCACGGTTTATGGTTAATGCGCCTTGGAAGCATGCTGTGTAAAGCCTTTTCAAGTACTATCAACATTAGAAGAAAAACACGCACACTTATTACATTTACAATAGATTCTGAAAGGCCAATGCGTTTAGATCAGCATCACAGCAGTCTACAAAGGGTTTACATTTAATGAATCAAATATATATATTTTCACTAGGGATGCACCGAAATGAAAATTCTTGGCCGAAACCGAAAATGAGGAAACCAAGGCCGAAAACCGAAACACCGATAGAAATTATTATGCCAATTATTAGTACCATTTAGGGTTGCCGCGGTATACGGTATTACCGGTGTTGAGGCCAACAGAGTTATTTTGTATCTTTTTTTTCCAGTAATAAAAAAATATTCGCAGGAATCTTTGGGCCTATTTGATTAGAAAAAAAAGTTCGGCAGTTTGTCTTTGCACGGTTTTATTTTTGATGCGTTTTTTCATAAAAAGAAAAATATGCAAACCTAATAGATAGGCTACCTAATAAAGCGTTGGAACACACAAGACCGGTAACCATAGCAACGCCGGTAAACAAACCCAGCCCAATCCCTACGAGGGCCCCGCGCTACGGCCATACAGAGGTGCACAGAGCTTTTGGCCGTGATATTATGTATACAATTATATTATACTATAATTTTATAGTTATAAGACGCTATAAGACGCTGTCACCGAGAATTGACGCACTGCCAGACGCCGAGTCACCGAGTGTGAGAGGAGAGTTGACGGAGAAGATGGCGGTTGACCTAGTTTATACCGGTGTTGACAGGAGTGTATTATTCGATGTGAAAATGTCCACACTGCGGCAACCCTAGTACCATTGCATTTATGGCTATGACTGTGTACTAACTTCATTTCATTACTAACTTCAATTTTTGCAAATCGCTATACGTGGGTCTTTCTCAGAAACATTGAAAAACGTCCACACCGCAGACATATTGGCGCTTATCTAGACAAGCGTGTGCTGGCCGCGCTTTTTGTTTGCGTCATCACAAATTTCTGTTTCGGCCGTTTTGTTTCGGTGATAAAAGTATTTCGGCCGAAAACCGAATATGCGCTTTTGGGCCATTTTCTGACCAAAAATTTCGGTGGCCAAAAATTCGGTGCATCCCTAATTTTTTACAAATAGAGAAAACAGAAAAGGTTTTCAGTACATTTAGAAAGACACAAACGAGGCTTGGTACTCACACATGCCATTGGGTGCACCTGGGTGCCGGGGGCCCATCATGGGTGGCATGCTGCCTGGTGGGGGGCCGCCAGGTGGGGGCCCGGACATCATACGCCCTTGGACGGGCCCTGGTCCCATTGGTCCTGCGGGACACAAAGAATTGATGCAAGCAGTGAACGACATGCTCCATCTCCCTTGATGTATTGCCTCCTTCTTCCTCCCTCTCGTCGACCACAATCAACCTCCCTCTCTATGATCTGTCTTGATTCCTTCCTCACCTGTGTGTTTAATCTCTCCCCCTCTCACCTGCGAGTTTACCTCTCTCTCTCTCGCTCTCTCACACTGTCTCTCACCTGCAGGGTGGTGGGGGCCGATGGCGTGATGGCCCATGGGGGGGTATCCGGAGTGCATGGCGGGCGGGGGTCCCCCGTGGTGCCCGGGGCCCTGGCCCTGAGCGGCGGCGGCTGCAGCCTGCTGCTCCATCTGCTGGCGGGCCTTCATCTCAGCGTACTTGAGCTGCTCCATGTGGAAGGACTGCCGCTCCGTCAGCAGCTGCTGCCTCTGCAGCTCCAACTACAGGGACGGAGGGAGAGGGACGGCCGGCTGTTAGGGCTGGTTATCCTGGCCCATAATGAAAGGGCTGTTTTGAATTGTAATGCAATGGAGATGGTAGGAGAGAGTGTTAAAGGGTCAGAGGCCGAGAAAGGAAGAATGCAAGAGAGACAGAAGGAAAGTGAGGACTAGACCGGAGAGGCGGTCTCGGGTCAGATCCGCAGGCTCAGGGTAGAGATCCTCGTGTCTCCTTGGGTCTTGCGCGTTTGCTGGCCGGTGCAGAGAAGACAGCCCGTTGGTAAGGAGGATAAACTGTGTGGGTGTTTGTGATGCGTGTGACGCCCTGTGCCACTGGCCATCAGCAAAACAGCTCTTCTGTTCATGCTCTATTTACGGAGCAGATGATTTGGGCCGGGCTCCCAGTAACTTCTACACTCGACAAAGTTCAACATTTTGCCTGGCAGCACCAGGGAACAAACTCGCACGCCGAATCAACCCCCCAGCACGCACATACACCAAGTGTTTCACTTTACAAATGGGTTTATTGGCACTCTCGGGGTGTCCAAGAAGCTTTATGTCCGTGCGACCAGGAGGGTTGTGGGTGGTCTGCTAGGCTTGGAGACACAGTGTGTTCCCTACTGAATACAGCTTTCAAACCTGTGGAGCGTGGCTAGTTGCTACCTAGTAAGTCTGCTGCATGTCAACTGCTGCTGCTTCTGTGTCTGAGTGTCTGCGTTACAAACGTGAGCCAATAAGAAACAGCTATTGCATTGACAAGGTTTCCCCAAAGGTGGCGCTGTCCCAGTGATTATATTTGTGATCCTGTGCCGTTCAGGCCGCTATGTGGTGGAATTAAAAGGCCCAAGTCTCAACAGAAACTCAAAAATGTAAAATGTACTTACGGCCTCCTTCTCGCGGTCCATAATGGTCTCCAGCTCCTCAAAGTGCCTCAGCTTGATCTCCAGCTTCTTCATCTGAGTCTCCACCAGCAGGGCCACCAGGGACTTGATCTTCCTCTCCTCAACCGCGGCCAGGTGCTGGAGGGACGGGAGGGGGGGGATGTTACGGCTCTGTACTCACACTGCTCCAAGTACAGGTCTTAATGATGCCCAGGATTTAGGGGGAGGGGCTAGGGTTGGTGGTCTTGAGGTCGGGGGTACGGGACGAAGGGGTGGGGCAAAGAGGTTGAGGCTAGGGGCTGAGGGACTAGTGGGGTTATGCGACCAGAGGGTGGGGTTACAAGACCAGGGGTTGGGGTTAGGGTAGGCGGGCCTCACCTTGGCTTTGGTGGCGGCTGAGGCCAGCGCGGCAGCCGCAGCGGTGGCGATGTTCCCCTCTCCGACATCCAGCTCCAGCTTCTTCTTCTCATCCTCCTCCTCCTCCTCATCTCCCTCGCCCTTCTCCTCCTCATCGTCGTCCTCCTCCTCCTCTCGACTCTTCTCCTCCTTCTCCTTCCCCTTCCCCTTCTCGGACGACGTCTCCATGGCCTCCTCGCTGTCTTTGTCTGTTGGGGGGAGCGTGGAGGCAAACGAGGTGAGTCGGTGGCAACAGTGATGGGAGTCAAAAGCGTTGTGTCTCAGCGCGGCCCCGTTACCTGCGGCGCCGGCGGCCTTGACCTCCGCCCCCTCGGCCTCTGGCTCCGGGCGCTCCGTGGCCTCGCCCGCCTCCTTCTTCACCTTCTCCCCGCCCTCCGCCTTGTCGTCCCTCTTCTCGGCGGACTCGCTGGGCTTCTCTGCCTCGTCCTTGGACTCCGCCTGCGCGCCACAGAGACAAACCAGAGTACCGCCACGGTGTTCAGTAGGCTTGGGGGCCCGGGGATTAGAGCTGCACTGATCCAGGTTGTAGGACGGCTGTTTGGCCGGTGGCTGACAGGAGGATGCGGCAGGAACATGTTTTACAGCCTTGAGCTCATCATCTCCAAATAAGTCGACTCATTATTCCCACAATAGCCTTTGATCTTCCCCCGGTCGTACCTTATCCCCCTGCTGCGAGTCGGAGTCGGTATCCATCTTCTCTGCTTCCTGGCTCTCTGAAACCACAGGGCAACAAGCGGTGAGCTTTAGCAACACACACACACACACACTATGCAAAGCCCTTTGGGTCATTTGAAAAGCGCTACATATGCAATAAAAATCATTATAAGAAGAACATATGTACTCACGATACGATACAACAATATTGTAATGCGTCTACCCTCAATGGAGTGATGACAGCGTTATAAGTAATGCAATTAGTGTGAGCAGAGGGACTCATAAAACAGTAAAAATGTATTAACATACCGGTATAAACCAACCATCTGGTATTGTTTTTAGGTGATTAGACCCGCAGGAGTAATGTTTCCTTTATGCGTGTCTGCCTTTGTGCATCCATGTGAATGTGCATGTGTGTCTGTGATGGTGCACATGAAAGATGTCACGGGTGCGCGTGAATTGGTTTGAATATTGATTATGTGACGAGTGCCCGGGGAGCACTTCTGTCGCATTAAAAGCCATCGATCGGCCCCGTGCTTCTCAAACGCATTAACTCGTGTTCAGAAGTGGTCGGGAGCGCTGGGAGGGGAAGAGAGAGCAACGGAGACAGAGAGGTGGAGCAAGGGAGGGGGAGATAATGAAAGATCTGAGAGACTGTGGCAGTGTGGTGACCCAGTTTATGTCAACTCTCCCTCCACCCCCCTCTCTCGCCCTCGCCCCATCTGCCATCATTGTGTGAATCCAGTGGGAACTATAGCAGCGACCCGCGCATGTACGTAATGCACGCATGCATGCCTTTATTCACCCTTTCAGAAAAAACGCCATAAAAAAATTTAACGCCCTGCCTGCTGGCTATGACATATCAGAAGCGTCTGCTGCCCCCCAGTGGACGGGAATTAAATACTGCATGTTAAAAACAGCCAAGAACCCTCTAACTGAACTGCCTCATGAAGAAACGGCTAAAATCGTTGGTACAATGGTTTGATTTACAAATCATTAGAGAATCGTTGATCACGTATTATAAATCATCCAGTTCTACAGTCTTAGATATTTATCTTCAGTTGTTGAAGTTGTACAGCTAATCGTTTTCTCCACCCGATACATCGAGCTCGGTGCCAAAATGGCCGTCACATGTTGGCCGAAGTCCCAACTGAAACAGCCTCGCAGTGGGCAGCCAGTGTGGGGTACGTGAATCAGATCCACGTCACCAACGTGCGTGTCCGGTGTGTGTGCGCCTGTTGCTGGGAGTGCGCGTACGCACCGGTTTTCTCCGGTTCCTCCGGGGCAGTGCCGGCGATTCCGCTGCTCTCCAGGCCGAAGGCGGGGTCCACCTTGCCGGTGCTCCTGGCCGCCTCCTGCACCTTCTTCACGTGCGCCTCCACCAGCTCGGCCGGCACCTCCTCACGCACACGCGAGAACTCCTCTGGAGACGGGGGGACACACGACACACGAGGAGGGGTTATCATGGGAAGAGTGAGAATCCCATAATAAAGTAAGGAGAGGCCCCTTCAGAGAGTAATGGACTGATCATCGCTAGTTTAAAGTCATGTCATGTGACCACGGGCACCGACAGCCACCCCCCGTAGGACTCACCGAGCGCTGCCTTTGCGGCGGCCGAGGCCACGCGGGGGTCCACCACGGAGGCCAGGAAGGCCACGGTGCTCATGACGGGGTTCCCCGACTGGCTGAAGGGCACCGGCTGATAGGCCAGGGGGCCCAGGGTGGCCTCCGTGCTCTCCAGGTAGGGGTCCTCGATGGGCAGCCGCAGGAAGTGCAGGATGCACTCGTCCTGGGTCCTGGAGCCCACGTGCTCCGACACCTTGTTCCAGTCGTCCTTGTACATCTCCAGCGCCTTCGGGGTGGGGGGGGGGCATTGTTATTGCAGGTAAAACAAAAAGACAGACCCCATCTAGCTGCATAGTTACTCTTTTCCCCCCCCCCCACACACACACACACACTACTGGTCGGGGTTTGTGTGTGCTGAGAGTGTCTACGTACCTCCAGGAGGAGCAGGGTCTCCTGTTCGCTCCACTCCCGGCCGGAGGTGGGTCCCTTGCCCTGCACACAGACAGAGTGAACACAAGCACTACAGACCGCTGCAGCCATTAGAGCTGCTACTGCTCTCATTCAGAAGGATGACAAGGCTTCACATCTCAGTAAACCATTCACAGGTGATCATCGCCGTGTGGTACAAACCCTCGTGTGTGAAATGGAACAACCAATGGATTCATGATCAGCATCAAGGTTAGAGATAATTTCAGAAGTAAAGCTGAGGGAGAATTACAAGGAACTACACGCTTGGATAAGATATGATTTAGATATCATACAATATATGAAATACATGGCATATAGCAAATCATATTTGGTAGACTAAGAGATAAAAGGGAGTGTGTGTGTGTGTGTGTGTGTGTGTGTGCTGCTGACCTTGAGGTTTTTCTTGGCGTACAGGTCGGGGCGCAGGCCAAAGTTCTGCATATCGGTGGGTTTGTCTTTGTTCTTCTCCGAGAAGTTCATGATGGGCTGAGCTGGAGGAATCTGGAGAAGCAAGAGACAACTTGAGTTACCGTATAAAAAAGGGAACCTCGCTAGTTAAGCATACTTTTTATTACAAGTACACATTAAGAGTCATCTTATCTATGGTGGTAATCCGATTGTTCCCAGTTTGTTTAGTATGCATGTGTGCCGTGTGTGCGTGTGCGTGTGTCCGGACCTGCGGGGGTCTGTGGTGGAGGGGGATAAGTCCCGAGGGGGTGTCGGCCAGGACGTTGAAGTGGGGGGTTGGGGGCGGACCCATGGGGAGCGGGCGGCTCTCAGAGTCCACCTGGTAGTTCACCAGACCCCACTGCTCCAGGAACGCATGCACCCTAGGGTGGGGGGGGGGGAGACACAGGACAGAAAGAGATGAATACAACGAACAGCAGAGAAAGTATTCTGGCCCCAACGTTACAAGTACATCAGCTTTGCATGTACTTTAATATCATACATTATTCTGCATAAAGCTGTAAATCAAAATAACATCATTGGTATTTTACTCAATGTACTAATTACATTGTTACATTAATATTTAGTTTTATTATTTGCTGCTGTTTCGACCACCTTTCCCCCGGGTATAAAGTACGCCCCCCAACAGCCAGACAATCCACTGTGCCCCACTAGTGTCCCGACACACCCACCTCATGACGGCGCAGACGTCCCCCGTCAGGTTGCGGCGGCAGGAGGTCGATGTGAGGTACTCCTGGGGGTTGAGGCGGTACGTGTCGATCATGAAGTTGCGGTAGGCCAGGTATCTGAAGAGGGACGGGGAACACACATTAGCGGCCAGCACCGAAACGGTCATTCCTTTCTCTTGTAGCTCGTTTTTTTTTTACCAGTCCCAGTTAAAATATACAGCGTGGATAAAAAGAGGAGCGCAAAGCACTGGACTAAAACCGATCAGATCAGCCGTTTTATAGATTAGTTGATACCATTATTTTGGAGGAGTAACGTCATTTAATAAAACTAAAGAATTGAACAGGATTTAAATGCAAACGGTATCCTCATTAGACAGAACATTGTGGTGTTGAATGTGCGCGTGTTCTTCTGAAGGAGAAGGTGTGGATTGCCTGGGCCCAGACACTCACATCTCTGGGGATTTCGACTTGTTCTTCCCGTTGAAAAACTCTGGCAGGGCTCGTCTCTCAATTTCATGGATACTAAGAGAAAGGGAAATGAATACAAGCAATTATGAAAGATTCGATAACAGCAATTTATACCCTACCCCCATTATTGAAGCTCTATTTAAAATAGAATATCTCTGGGGACAGGATAATTAGCATGCCAGTCCTAAGGTTCTGGGGTTTGAGCCCAACCTTTTTGGGAACTAATCAATCCCTGAGTAAGATGCCTTTACCCTACTTTCTCCATAATGACCTGTATCTGAACTCAGTGTCAGTTGCAAAATAACTAAACAGTAGATAATTAAAGCACTGGGATCCTAAAACTACTGTGCATGGGGCCGCACTTACAGGCAGATCATTAATAAATAACGATCTGGCAATAACTTCATGTGTCAGCAGACACATGAAGAGTGGGCATTTATTGGATTTCCACTTATTCTTTAGCTCCAATGCCCCGACCCAGAAGATGATGATAATCAGGTCTCATGGAGTAGAGAGCCCAGTGCCCTTCAACCTAACAAAATAGCAAGGCAACGCTGGCACACCCCTTCCTCACCAGTTGTAGTCAAACCAGGCGGCGTAACTGGGGATGATGATGTGGTGAGTCTGCTCTGTGACGTTGTCCTCGGAGTCCATCAGTCGGTTGACCTCCGCCTTGCTCTGCTCCTCGTCCTCCTGCAGGGGGGGGGGGGGACGACAGAGAACAGCTCCGGTCAACGGGAGCACTCGCCTGGACACAGCTTATTCTACACCTAGTGGGCTGCTTATTTTCCCATAGCTCTAAGAGGTCCCTCTGGACAGCAGCACGTTAGTGTATCAACCCGTTTATGTCAAGACAAGGTTGCCACATATACATGGAGAATTCCACCAATAGAACATCAGATTACTACAAACACCTCTTTCTAGGTTGTCTTCCTCTGTGGGTCATTATCATTGGTTGGACGGAAGGATGCAAGTGAATTACAGAGGTTAATGAAAACCTCACGTCACACTTTAATTTCGATTTCTTAATTTTAATTTCCAGCAATCCAGAGTGATTCGCAAGGCTGGGATGGGACTGCAGGTGTTTAACATGGTGAGCACTGGTGTTCATCCTGAGGATGCTGGCGGGCTGGACCGAAGGCCCAACCTTTGACCTTACCTTTCCACCTGACAGAACTGAGTCGTCCTCCATGTCATCTGTGGGAGAACAAAATGACATGAATGGGAAATATGCAAACAAGTTTTGTACTCCCAGTTTTACCAGTGCCGCCGGCACTGTTTTCCATTACACTGGCTGTTGATGAAAGAACGAGACAAGAGGTGGGGAGAGAGTAGTGGGTGGGAAGAGAGGAGAGGCGAGGAAAAAAAACTCTTTCCTGGCCATAGCCGCAGAGGCATCATCTGGCACAGAAAGCATACGAGAATAGAACATGGGGTGTGTAAGTCCCGAGAGGTGTGGTTGTGTTGGTGTACATAAAACTTATATTTTAGACGACTGCGCAAGACCTAAATACAACTGCACTCAGTGTGTGCGTGTGTGGGCCTAAGAATAGCGTGATTCTTACACATTTTAGGTTGCATCTTCATGGATGAATGCAGTTATTGTAGGTCGCTTTGGACAAAAGCATCAGCTCATCAATTGTGTGCCACCTAGTTCAGTCACATGTTTGTGTGTTAGCACATGCCGTTGCTCTATATAGATATCTATCTACCCTACGATCTATCTAGATATTTATATGATGGACGGCCGCCATCGTCATATCCAGCTCCTCAGGTGGTGTTCATGCCGACGAGGGAGCGAGTGTGTCCAGGGGGGCGTACCGTTCTTGGTGCCACTGGTCTCGTCCAGGGTGGGGTTGGTGGAGGAGTCGTCCAGGTCTTTGCTCAGGTCCTCCTCCGTGTCGTCCTCCTCCCCCCCGCGGTGGCTGCGCCGCTTCCAGTGAGCCCCGGGGTTCCTGGAGCAAACAACCGGGGTCAGCCAGGGCTCATGTACCCGTGAGTCTGTCCGCTTGTCACCGCCCCCCCAACTGACGTGAGTCGACCCTTAAAGCTCACTAATGGCGCGTTTCCACTGCAGGGTGCGGAACGGATCGGAGCGGATCGGGTCGCGTTTCCACCGCCAAAAGTGGGCGTGACCCGGACTTTGCCGTACCCGTTCCGGCCTCGTTCTCGGGACTCCTCCGTTGGGGTACCGAAAACAAGACGAGACGCCTGAAAGGGTCCCGGGAAATTCTAGCTACACCCCCCCTCCGTTGATTGGTCGACAGAATCATCACTTCCGGGTGACGCCGGGGATAAAAACAAACAAACAGTAGCCGCGAGGTATTATTCTTTAGAATTAACATGTCGCGTAAAACGCTTGCTTGGGCGAACAAGGAGGTGGAGACGTTCGTCTGCATTCTTGGGGAGGAAGACGATGTTTACGTAGCTGCCGCGGCGATCGACATCCGGCCTACCACAAAGGGTACTGTCGGCAGTGGAAATGCGACCTCAGAACCGAGCAGGGCTATACCGCCCCCTACCTACCGCACCTTTGCGATCCGATCCGTTCCAAACCCTGCAGTGGAAACGCGGCATTATGCTCAACACTCGATACAGACAAGGACGGAGCCTTCTTTCCGTACTCTGCTTCCATTGTCTGTATTCGTGCACCTCTTCTGAAAGCTTATAGATTTGGACGAAACAGAGAACTGAGTCCGGAGTACCACTGGAAATCGTTGGGGCACTGTATCCGTAGTTCAGGCGAGACGAGAGGGATGTTATAAAAGAAACACTTAACATTGTGCTATCCTTACAGATAATACAGAAATGTAATAACTAAAGGGGCCGCCTATTAACGACATTGACAAAGCGGTTATGAATGTGTCTGAACAACCAGGAAGGACACATTGAGCATTTAGTCAATTATATTCATACACTTAAAACTGCACAACTTTATTTTCAAGCTGCCAATAGCTGTTTAGCTGACATGATTCAGATCCGAGTTGAAGTAGGGCATGTTCCCTCACAGATGCTATCGGTTGCGATGCTGGTTGCATTAGATAAAACTTAGTGGACCAAGTCTCTTCTGATCAACTTATTTTTTAATTAAGTATAAGAGGGCAGCCCTACGAGTCACATAAGTTGCCTGTATGGATTTGTTAAAAAAATATAATTTTATAATATAAACTTTTGGAAAATGACAAATGCCGTCAAGAGTTGGAAAGTAAGGCAATACAATATTCTCTGTACACATGTTTTCATATTTATGTGTTTCACTAATAGGTTATGTCATATCGGATTCTTTACTTGAGTGATGGTCCAGTCATAAATGATCTCTCTCTAGGAGTCTCTGCTTGAGTGATGGTTCAGTCATGCGTGAGTTCTCTAGGAGTCTGTACTTTAGTGATGGTCCAGTCATGCATTAGCTCTGTAGGAGTCTGTACTTTAGTAATGGTTCAGTCATAATTGATCTCTCTAGGAGTCTGTACTTTGGTAATGGTGCAGTCCTGCATTAGCTCTCTAGGAAGTCACTGCTTGGTGAGGCTGGTCACTACTTATAGGGCCCGGTCATGTGTCGCGGAGCCAGTGGTTGGGAGGTCTTACCCCTTCTTTCCTCCCTTCTTGCGGGACTCTGCAGGGGTGGTTGGCGGGGAGGGAGAGCGGCGTCTCTTCTTGCCGGCAGAGTTGGCCTTGCGCTCCTTGCGGTCGGGCGTACGGGAAGACTGATCAGACAAACCCCAGGGGGGAGGCGCAGGGCGCGAGGGATGGAGGATGAGAGAAAGAGCGCCAGAATGAGAGGATGGAAACAGTCGAACACACAGGGAGAGGAGGGGAGGGAGGGGGCAACATGGCCGTGGGTACATGCTGTTCTCTACGGCTACACAATGCTACGGTCAATGTGGATGTATCCGTGTAATCTATTACACGGATATTATTGTTGTTTATTGATTTTAGTTTCCAACTAAAAACTAGAGCACTACATCAAAACTCAATTGTATGCCATACAATGACAAAGCATTGTTAAACAAGCCAATGTTTTAGACTAAAAAAGCAAAAAGGGTTTTAGATCCAGTTCCATTATTGTCATCGGAGAGACATGCATCTTATTTAAAACAACCAGGTTGCCCATTCCCATACAGGAGGGGGAAGGGGAAGAAGGGGAGGGAGGATGCGGTGGTGGTGAGGGGGCGGGGGGAGGGAATAGATACTAGGCTCCTGCAAATCACATACTTCACGCCCAGATCATAGAAGAAAATGTAATATTAATATTGATATAAAATTGAGAGCATATGCCTTTCTGACACGAGATTCACAAATTAAGTTAATGAATTGATTAACCTTCAATTTATTAATTAGGTTAATTCATCAAGTTTCCTTTCTATCTCTAATCGATCCCAATTACAATTATTCAAAACCCTGATGGAACAGATGAGTTCTGCAGGAGCCGTGGAAGACGCAAGGAGGGAGAGAGAGAGTAAGTGGGAGAGTGGAAAGGATGGGCAACAGACAGACTGACGAAAGAACACAGGGAGACACTGGCAAAGGAAAAGCATGGGCATACAAAGCAAACACAAGCAGCAAATCCTTTCAAGAATTTCAAGGGGTGCCGGCCTCCGAACACGCACACGCGCAACCTACTTCTTCCTCCCGGGGGAAGATCCTCTGGCGGAAGCTGACAGGCTTCTTGCTCTCGTCCACCTCATAGTCCTCCTCGTTCATCCACTCGTTGTAGGCATCTGTGTCCAGCACCCACTTGGCGTGGACCTGGGACGGACAACCACAGACGTATCGAGAGAGAGAGAGACAAAGATGGGGGGGAAGATTGAGAACTGGGGTCCCCATTGGCAGCGGTTGGTAAACCAATACAAGGCTATAAACACAGTGGCCAAGACTAAACAACAAAAACAAATGTACAACCGTTTCAAAGCTTTGCCGGTGACAGATTTGTGTGGCTCAGGGCTCAATAATTAGTTATTCTCTAAACAGTAAAAGGTCAAAAGGTCAGCCGAGAAGTGGTGAGGGGGCTCCACACACCTTCCAGGGTCTCTCTGCGCTCGGGGGGTCCTCCACGTCTCCGTCCACCTCGCCGACGGCCACCCAGGTGTCATAGCTAGAGGAGCACAGCACAACGGCCACACATCATATGTCGTTCTCAGACCTACCACTCCTTGTTTCGGAATTGGTTGTATTGGATGGCAATAGCCAATAGTAATAGTGACCACGATGCATACCTGTCGGGGGACATGCCCCAGTGCACCAGCACTTGCTTGTCCTTGCGCATGACTGGACGAAGCCACTCCTCTGCAACAAGCACACAAAACATTACTGAAGCAGTTCACACTCACAAACACACAGACGAACACACACCCATTGGGATGCATCTTACCATCTTCTTGCTGGGTAGGAGAGGGGTAAATGTGGTGGGTTGCCTTCGACTTATCCTCAGTGATGGAGCCCTGAAGAACCATGGTCACAGTTAGCGTCAAAGAAGTTACTTTTTGACCGCCAGCGTAAACAACTACGACCAGTGTGATTGGCTAGCTTTAGTTTGTAGGGCCGGACTTACCTGGTGCCTCTTGATGATGTCTTTGAGCTTATTGGCTTGCTTCTGTTCCATGTCGGTGGACAGGAAGACCGTTGGTCGAGTCAGACAGTTATTCTGAAAGCCAAGAGCAGTCAAGAGTTAGACCACTGTCGGCCTCAAGTTGGGCCGTTCGCCGTGATTCGTGCCATATTGAAAAGTAGAAGAAAAAGTCAAGATGAAATAACATTCATATGTAAAAGGCTATAGCACTGGCTGGTGGAGCAACATTTACAGAATGTATCAAAGCCACCATAAATCCTTGGTAGGCGTGTCTTTCCATTTACCTGAACCAGGGACTTCTCCACGTTAAGAAACATCTCCACGTTACGGTCCATCCTGGAGGGGTTCTGGAGATCAAACCTACGCCTGGAGTTAAATTATTGGGAAAAAGGCAAAGGACGAAATAACATCATTAGAGTTAAACATGGATATCTTCCTGTTAGCGGTGTAGACACGTTTTTTATTCTACAGTTGGAGCATAATCTGATTCTTTAACTCCTCTGCCCTCCTTTTTTAACTAGGTCATGTAAGCCTTTTAACTTTAATGCTAGCTACTCCAATTTTGACGTATGCTTTGAATCTTCTCAGCCTGATTTGCAAGTCGTTTTGGATAAAATGTTGTATGTAAACATGCAGTTCAATTTATCTATCTTTGTTTTGTGAAAGTCACTTTAATTAACAATAAATTTGGCCATGGGTTAAGAATGCCATACAGTGGACAGGCAATGCGTTCAGAGGGTAGGTGAACTGGTACCACTTACCAGCCCTGCTCACTCTTGAACTTGTAAACCGAGCCCAAGATGTGACAAAGAGCACCACCGGCCTTAAGATCCAGGAAACTCTTGGTCTGAGGGCAGAGAGGAGCAAGATGAGGACGTTGCAGTTATGCATACTAGTATAGTTTCCTCAAAAAGTGACAATGTAAATGTCAATAGAATAACATGGAAAGTAAACAGGTCATCGTGATAAAAAGGAATATTCCGAGACATATAAAACAAAACAAGGGCAAAGCAATACAAGGAATGTGATCAGACTTTTTGGCCGAAGCATATATTGATCAGATCGAGTGACTTCAAGGTATAGTATCAGACTATAAGGCAGAAGCATTTATTGATCTTCAACGAGTACACATACATTTCGTTGTAGCTTTGGGTGTATAGTGATAAAACCTTTCAAGATCAATGCACAAGTATGAGTATAAGTGCTTGTCTTGCTATTTTTTAGCCCCAAGAGCTGATAATTAAGGTCACCGATAGCTGTGTCCGTCAAGGGTTTTGGAATCATTTACTTACCGGTAACTTGGTGAGGGCGGGGTTGTTGACCCTTCGACCAAAGGCATCCTCCTGGAACTGCAGCAACTGGACGACCAGGCCGGCCAGCGACTTGCTTGAGGGAGAGTCGTTCTGGACATGCTGGGGGAGAACACACAGAACACCTTCATTGAGTCACATGCTTCTCAAATGGCGGGCCGGGACCCACAAGTGGGTTGCAGAAGGGGTCCTCTCTCCCTATATCTCTATACAAAAAGCAGCTCACTTTTTGACAAGTTATTTGACACATCTTGCTTATTTAATTTACAATATTATTTTGTTTCATAGATATTTTGTGGGCAGGGAGCTCAACCCAATAGTACGCTAACCCTTTTGGCAACACGCAGTGTAGCACAGGTCCCATTTCCACTTGTTGTGCTAAACATCCATCGCTCTCTTCTCCAGCCTGCTCTCCCGTCTCAGAACAATTGTTATTGAAACAATTTCCATGACTTATTCAGTAAATCTAACAGGTACAGACCTTTACCAAGTCTCACGTTAGACC
Organism: Gadus macrocephalus; assembly: GCF_031168955.1. NCBI lineage: Eukaryota > Metazoa > Chordata > Actinopteri > Gadiformes > Gadidae > Gadus > Gadus macrocephalus. The sequence continues at coordinate 12,922,065 of NC_082392.1, forward strand.
CCCAAAACAACTTAATGAATCTGCCAACTCGTAGGGATGGACTGATTTACCACCTAAAAACCTAAATAGCATTACACATATGTCTATTACTAATACCCTATAGGGCTTCTATGTAATAACCTTTGCGCGAATTGTCGCAGAATGAAGAAACTAATTAATTTACAATTTTATTTCGATCTTAAACAAAGAAAAATAACACTTTTTTTCATTTCTGAGGCTATATAGGAAAAGTTTGGCATTTTCATTTCTCCCATTTGTAATCAATTATATATTAATCATCAGTGGCAGGTGATACATTTTTATCATTTTGAGAAGGAACTGATCAGACACCAGCGCAATGCTCGTGGACATTAAATATATTTTTCTACTATGCTTGCCGCCTCGTTGTTTACGGGCCAGCTTTTCCCATCCAATGAGATAAGTGACATGTTGTAGCCATGAAGACGGATGACAAGTAGTTGTACACAAGCACAATATTTGCTGCCCATTGTGACCCACATCTAGCATTGGAAATAGACAAGCACACACAGCAGAGTGAAACTAGCGTTAACATTGTAAACAGAAAATGAAGGCGGTCCAAGTACTTGACACATGGGGGTATGAAAACACCCTCACGCTCTTTGTTGTACCGTGCTAAGCATGCCGAGATATACAGCTACAAGGTGGTTGACAGTACGGTGCATTTCACACAACCATCGAACAAAACCCGACGCTTTTTGGTTGTCCAGGGTTGGCTAAAGACATCTTTAGCATACACTGAACCCAAATTATCCAATTCACCGAACCAACCAACTAACTACATACGTCCCGTGACTGAGCTGCGTATGCATACGTTTAATGTGTTCAGAATATGCATATCGCGTAGAATTTTCCCAAATATCGCCAGGTTGATCAATGTGTACCCTTAGTTTGATCGCCGAGATTTGTAAACATTACCCCAGAAATGCATTGTTTTTCGGGCCCATGCAGGCAATGCATGAATAGCTAGCAAACTGTTAGCCAAAAGCTAACCAGTCACATACACACAAGTTGAATTATATAGGCCCTTTCATTACGATGGACAAACTTGTTAGAAACATCGTCATAGCGGATTAACAGTAAAACAGGCTTCCAATAGTTATCAGAAATAGACGATATTGAGAAGTATTGCTCAACAAACGAGTGGAGCTAAAAAGCGCTCCATTGTGCCTTGGACGCGGGCCTACTTCAGACTCAATGGAGGACCAGCGTACCTTTTTGTAGTGCTTGGCGATCCACAACCGAACTGTCTCCAGCTGAGATACCGTTTCAGAACTCTCCCAGAATTTCGAAGACGGGCCCCCGTCCTTCTTTCGACCCACGGCAGCGCCGCCGCCCACTGGACCGGTCGCCGGTCCACTCGAACCCGTTCCGCCAGCTCCAGTTGCCGCTGTCGCCATTGTGTTTTGTCCACTACGTTTTTCTTTCTCCTCCACGGCGTCCCTCACCGTGCAAGTTTTCGAATGAAATTGCGCAGCCGCAGACGATGACATATTTTGAAGTCTCGCGGTACACAAATAGAGAATCTCGTGGGAAACGTAGTCCATGATCAATTTAATTGATGAAATTATAATTTATTGATCATTTGATTATATTACTGAATTTAGGTGGAATAATCAATGTAATACACTCATTTTTGTACATTGCATTATGTATTCACTGTATCAATGCAATTATTGGGTAGGTGTCCTTCTGTAAATTACACTAAAATATACTACTATACTACTGCCCTCTGGTGAACAATCCAGGAAAATACGTCCACAACATTCAAATTACCTAAACTCTGCACAATTATGCCAATATGAATAGTGGGTAAACATAAGACTAAGGGTGGTAATCACCGCACTATAGTGCAGTACACCTACAGAGCACAGTTTCTACAGTTTCTGTTCCATTTCTGTAGTGCACTAGACCTACAGTGTCTCCCTGGTCCTCCCTATACTGCAGTAGACCTACAGTGTCTCCCTGGTCCGTCCCTATACTGCAGTAGACCTACAGTGTCTCCCTGGTCCGTCCCTATAGTGCAGTAGTCCTACAGTGTCTCCCTGGTCCGTCCCTATAGTGCAGTAGTCCTACAGTGTCTCCCTGGTCCGTCCCTATAGTGCAGTAGACCTACAGTGTCTCCCTGGTCTGTCCCTATAGTGCAGTAGACTCCCTGGTCCCTCCCTATAGTGCAGTAGACTTACAGTGTCTCCCTGGTCCGTCCCTATATTGCAGTAAGTGTCTTCCTTGTTCATCTCATGCAGTAGGGCTACAGAGTGACTCCCTGGTCTAGTCATCATACAGGGGATATGTGGGAGCAGCAAGGGCGCGTCTCTATTTACATGTTAGATGTGGTCAGGTAGTAACTTTGTACGTCCTTAAGTTTATTGATAATAAAAAGAAATTCCTTACTTACCCTCTCCTATACATGTAATAGTAACTCATTTTTGTTGATCAAATGCTTTTCTTGTTCAATCACTTATGTTCGGTCAACTCCTTCGATTTGTGAGAATGTATAATATAACACTACAAGATGATGTTTTTTGAATAGGCTGACAATTCAAGAAATACATCTTTCAGAGGATCATACATAACTATGCACACAACATTAGGAATAGAAGAAAAGCAAAAATATAATTTCACACATACTATTACGTAAAGATACTCTCGTTTGTGGCAATGCTTACACACATAGCCCACATAACACATTGCACTCTCTTGAAACTGCAAGCTAACATCTTCAGTAATTGTTGAGTTGACAGTGGGACAAGAAGACTACATTCTTATTAGATGTATCCAAATAAAATACAGGATACACTGACCTACGATCTTTTAATATTTAAAAAAGCAGGAGCTGGAAGAAATTCTACCCGAATTGCTTTTATTTGTTCTGCCTTTTAAACCACCTAGACTATTGAAAATACTGATTAGTAAGATAGAACCGTGGGTATTGAGTAATTAGGCTTCCGCTAAATGTTTGCATGTTAGGCCTACTCAAAGTGGGTTGTTTTATTTTTTGACCTACCTCTCTCTGTTGGAAAAAACATAAATTAAATGGTTTTAAACTTTGAACTATAAACTATGAATCAATGAACTATAAACTTTTTTAAACTCTGAAAGATATACTAGGCAGAAATTAGAGAAACCTTGAACCTGTGTATGGACACATACATTGTACTTGATTTTTGAAGTTGTACCTCAATTATACTACAATTACATAAACCAACATTACTAGATTAATAGATTAATGTTAGCCATATCGTACATTTAAGATATTAAACCTCTAACATCTATTGCATGAATCCCTAATGTAATATTAATGGAGACCAATAGATGGAGACAATGTACAGAAACGTCTCTTGTTTATCAGAAGAAAAAAAATACAGATAGCGTACTGATATCTTTCTTTTTAAATCATGGGTGCTGGTGATGAGGTATTTAAAAAAAATCGATCCATTATCTTAATTAAAAGAAATTCTTGACAATTTAAATTTCCTAATAAAAACAGTTTATTCATTTAAAATGCAGACAAAAATAGTCACATTATAAAAAGACATTGGGAACAAAGCCTGCAAATAAACTGTATAAAATACAGTCAACAACTTCACAGTCTCACTCATCAAAGGGCAAAGTAACTGATGACAGAACATGAATTAAAACCAATTGAAATGAATGAACAAAGATAACTTGGTTGAGACGCCACCTCAGGTCTTACATACTAATACTATTTGGTTCTTTTCATATAATGTAGTTATGAATTAACCGTGAAAATGTGTACCACGAAAGAGTAGCAGGTGCTTTTTCCTCAAGCTCACTTAAACTCTGCCTTTAAACCATGGGGCACGCAATCAAACATACAAACAAAGAAATGTAAAATAAAATAAAATCTTGGTCCCGAGAAAGTACAGTTAAATACTGTTGCCAAGAAAAGAGATCACAGTTTTCATAGCATTAAGGCCTGTGACTATGAGGGGCTCCCAGTGGTTATGATGCCGGCCTCCTTCCCCCTCCTAGGACAAATTAATCGAGATGCTAGCGAAGGTTGTGGCTTTGAAAGAAAACAAGAAGATTGGCAATTTGCTGTTGTGGGATGCAGCCATCCTGAACCCCTAATCCAAATACATCACAGGTGTCTTTTAGCCGATACAGTCCTGGCTTGTGTTGTTTGTAATGAACGTCTGCAGGCAAACCAAGCCAATGGACTGCTCATATTCTAACATATGGCGACGGGGCTGTGGACTACAGCTTAAGTGTTGCAGTGCATTTCTAATACTGAGTAACTAACTTTATAACTAATACTAAATTAAAGCAGAACATGAATGCCACCAAAACCCACCTATTTAACTCAACTGGAAAGGCTACGTTTGACAGACCAAAGCTACACGTTTGGCAAAGGGTGCTCCGTATAAAAAAATAATAATATTACTATGCTGGGCTTCAAGTGGAAACAAAGATTGCTTCAATTTGAGGAATCAAATGCTACTGACCAACATAACAAAAACCTAGGGAGACAATGAACGACTTTCTATTGTTAGATGAACATCAATATGCCTACAATTTATACGAATTGACCAGTACAGGCAATACATAACAAAATGTGTTCCATTGGGGACCTATACAGCCTCTAGACATACTAACTATAAAGATTGGCAAGAATTCTGCTAAAAGAAGATCTACATTAGTGTATCTGGCCTAGAGGGAGCTTAATAGAATATTATGTGATCTCCCTCATGTGTAGCTGGCCTGATTGATATGCGGTCCATAAAATACTTTAAAAACACTTGGCAACAACAACATCTGCTTACGCAACTGTTGTAAAGGCTTTTAAAACAAACATACTTGGAAACGTTATAATATATTGACTGAAGTGAACCTCTTCAAAAGCTAATTTACACACTTAGACATGGTTCATTTACATCCAAACGCTAAGTTACAGAGTAAAACACTGCAATTCAACTGTACCGCAAATCAATGAAAACATGTTCTCCAAATAAGCCTTCAGAGAACGTGATTGCATCAAAAAGGGAACCATGGGTGAACTTAGAGGTTCTTCATGGTTGTGAGGAGCATCCACTGGTAGTGGAGGATCCATCGTGGACCAACCGACCTAGTCCTCCTCATTGGATATAAACATCAACACTGGTTTGGGCTTGGGGTAGTAGGGCACCCCCAGACAGAGAGGTTACCCACAGGGGGAGACATATCTATATATATATACCAATACAAAGAAAATAAACACACACACACACACACACACACACACACAGGGAGAGAGCTGTTATCTGGGCACTTTGAGGACCTTGTAGACGTTGTTGTGGAAGACGGTGGAGAAGTGAGGCCGGGCGTCTTTGTTCACCAGACTGCAGAAGGGGACCTTGCCGGCATTCTGGGGGTCCTCCACGTCCCAGATCTCTGGCATGCTGCAGCCGGGCCTAACATACACACACACACACACACACACACACACACACACACACACACACACACACGGGAGAGGAGGGAGGACAGAAGGAGGAATATTTAGAGAGAGAGATGAAGGGATGGTCGAGGTCTGTGGTGGTGTGTATGCAGGCGGTTGTTCATTCTGTGAATGTGGAGCTCAGCCACGGTGGTTTGCTCATGGCTCAACTCCAAGGCTTTTGGGATTATCAACCTCTCTCACAATCTTTTGTGTTCGTCTGTGTGCGTGTCATACCTGGTCCTCCTTGTGCACCAGGAGTCCTCCAGCACAAAGTAGTGGACCCCGAGTTGCATGAGGTTGCTTTTGACCGTCTCCCCGGACATGCGGCTATACATCGAGTACACCAGCTTGGTCCTCTCTCTGCAACACACACACACACACACACACACTAACCTTATGGGGACGGCTGGCATTAAGCATAGCAGTCGTTTCCTCTCTTGTTGTTGCAATAACATTTAAATACCTTCTAATAATAATAACTTACTCTTTTAACTGTTATTAAGTATTTTACATGAATATTGGAGTTAACTCTGTCTTTTGTCATTTCTGAAAAACAGCCAAACACAGAACTAAGCAAGACAAAGCTACACGTGGAGCTTTGGAATCAAATATTTGGACAGAGGTTGGTTTGTAGATAATCTACCTCAAATAACAAAGGCTGCAGTGCTAGCTGAACTTAGCCCGGCAATGATCCAGCGGAAGTCGATCTTAGCCCTGGCTCTACTACAGTGCTAGCTGACGTGAGCCCTAGTAATAACACTACAGTGCACTTCTAGCTGACCAAAGCCCTAGTTATGCTACAGTGCTAGCTGACCTTAGCCCGGCATCCTCATAGTGTGGATGGTTAACGATGGCCCTGCCGGTCGATAGCTTTACACTGGCCATCGTTGGCATGGCTCCAGCAAACACTGCATCTGTAGACGGATGGAGAGGTTCAAGGACAGTGTTAGTGGTGGTAAGGGAGGTGGCACAGATCTCCACAATCAAAATGTTAATGCTCCCTTATGAAATGCTCCGCTATTTACTGCAAGTTACTTTGTATGAAAGCATCTGTAAATAGTAGATTCAATTATTGTGAATGTGATAGGGGTACACAGATAGGGGTATTGTAAGAGATATAGAGAAGGGCAGAGTGAGAGACAAAGGGAGGGAGACTGGGAGAGAGAGCTAAAATACCTACAATGTAACTACTTTTTTGCAGTTTAGCTTATGTCTAATTTTCCAAAGCCCCAATACAAAGCAGAAAACACTGCTGCAACAGTGTTGGCACCAGCAACCCCATCAGCAGCAGTACCCACCGGGTTTGGTGTTGCCCTGGATCCAGTCGAGCAGCTCCTCCTGGGGCATGTTGCTAAACTCCCCCATGATCCCCCACTGGGCCTGCAGGTTGGTCACGCCCTGTACGGCCATGACAGACAGAAAGGCAAACACCACCATCTGGAGCCTGGACCTCTCCCCCACCCAGCTGAACAACTGGCGGGAGAGAGGGAGGGGAAGAAGGAGAGAGTAAGGGTGAGAACGGGAGAGCGAGATAGAAAGCGAAAGAGACAGACACAGATATGGAGAAAGAGGTAGACAGATAGGTAGTACGGGAGAGTGCGGGAGAGAGAGGAAGAGAGTGAAAGGGGTGTGGAGAGGAAGAGCGGTGAAGGGGAAGTGAAAAAGAGGAAGAGAGAGAAAGGAGAGTAGAGTGGGAGAGAGGAGGGGAGTGACAAAGAGAAAAAGGGATGTGGAGAGGGAGAGAGGTGGATGGGGAGTGACGAAGAGCAAGAGAGTGAGAAAGTGACAGAGAGGCAGAGGAAGCGAGAGGGGAGAAACAATATAACACTCAATAATTACATTTGACTACAAATACAGTCATACTGATAATAACAATACATAACGATATTTATACATTCAGAAATCAAAATGAAACCAAAACAGACTAAACCAGTTACCTGCTTGGAGCAGATGAGGGCGGCCATGATGCACATGTGAGGGGTGAGGAAGAGCTTGAGACGCATGATTAGGACGGCTAGCAGGGAGAACGCCACCAGCTGAAGACCGTGGTACACCAGCTGGAGGAGCAAACAACAAATGCAGGCAGCACACAGTGATTCATAACAATAATAATCTTTATTATCGCATTTGTGCAATGCGCGTTACAAGCCACACAATAAACTCTGCATATAGTGTGTGTGTGTGTGTGTGTGTGTGTGTGTGTGTGTGTGTGTGTGTGTGTGTGTGTGTGTGTGTGTGTGTGTGTGTGTGTGTGTGTGTGTGTGTGTGTGTGTGTGTTGAATATCGTGCGTTGGAGCAAACATTGCGTGTGTGTGTAATGTGTGCACATGTGTGTATGCACTTGTTTGTGTGTGCGTGTGCAAGACAACTCAACAGCGCAATAGAAAGGGGGGCGGGGGGAGAGATGAAAAGATAAAGAGCAATAAATAGAGAGTGATAAATGGAGAGATCTAGCGATATAAAGAGCGAGAGAGAGACCAACACAGAGACAGAGAGACATATGGGAGCCATATGACTCACGAGAGATAGTATTGAAAAAATAAGAGATAAAGAGAAAGAAAGAAAAGACTAAATAAAAAGGCGCAGGGGTTTGGGATTGGATTCCACGGCAAGAGAAACATTGGCTTTCATTTCCCAGCGGAGAACCAAGCGAAGAGAGCCGGAGGACGAGCCAGCAGCCACAGAGACATTCACTCACAGGAAGGCACAAGGGCGACAACACTGCTGCTCCTGCTGCTTCCGCTCACTAATACCTTGCAGAGATAGAGAGAGATAGGGCAGTTTGCGCTCGCTCACCTCTCCTTTGGCTATCAGTTCCGGCCTGTAAGAAGCAAATAGAACGGAATGAGTTTGGGTCGCTGAGGCAGAAAACAGCACTGCTATCTCTGGGCACATTGCAGAGAGACGAATACATTATGGGGGAAAAATGTAATATGTTTATGTTTAATGTAATACAGTAGCCCACCGCGTAGAAATGCTAAAGATAAGACTGGGAGACAGAGATTTGCATGGTTTCCAGACTGCATGGAAATATTCAGACTGTGTATTCAAACTGTTAAAGGACACCGAGCTTCCCTTCAAGACACAATACTCTGGCATCTACCTTTTCTGCTAAGTTACTGTCAGGGTCAAAAAATGTACTTTTTAGTTAAAAGTGAAAGAACCTTCTGCCCACACAATTCTTTTGATCTGTAACCAAGGATTTGTACCTGGCAAATACTCAAATCTATCTGCTATTCGCTGGTGGAAGGTGTTTACTTTGGACCCTGGTTGCATCACTCAAATGTAGCCGTGAACAACAGAGCACAAGCAGTGGAACAGACACTCACTCCTCTTCCTCAAGCTCACTCTCAGACTCTGAGGTTTTGGCCACGTCTCCATGGACCAGGAAGTGATACACATCCCGTAACGTCTAAAGAGGGACAGAAACAAATGTGTCTAGATTGGCATTGTATTTTGAGTTTTGCTAATTTGACACGCTCTGGCAATGAAAATGTAGTTTTCCCATGCTTATAAATCAATTCGAATTGAGAGAAAAAGAGACACAGAGAGAGAAAGACATCACGTTAAATGAACAAATGGTATGCATCAGGAATCTCCCCTTTGGCTCTACATTCGTTTCTACAACCAACCACCCCCAATGCTGTTTTTAAATTCATTGCAGATAATCAGCAACGCGTGTTACACTGACTTCAGCTTCGGTGCAGTTGTCAAGCTGTCGTTTTGTGACAATTGACAAGGCAGGGTAGGTGACACGTGTATATTTTTAGCACCATGTTTTATTCATGAATTCATGGAACAGCCAAGGTTTTTTTTTGGTTTTTGAATGACTGCGCTTTACAAAAAAGGCACTAATTAAGCGTTGGGGTGTGTGTGTGTGTGTGTGTGTGTGTGTGTGTGTGTGTGTGTGTGTGTGTGTGTGTGTGTGTGTGTGTGTGTGTGTGTGTGTGTGGTGCAAAAGTTACCCGTGCAGCGATGAGCACGAGCACTAACACGTTGATGGGGAGCAGCAGGGTCTTGATGTAGCGCAGCGGGGTCTGAGACGGACGGGGACAGGTGTAAGTAGTGGCCCATCATATATATGGAGGCAGAACAGAACAAGAAGCTAAGATTTGTCTGGATGAATTATCTATTCAGGCGGAATCTAAAGTCACAGAGAACAACAGTATATAGCCCATAACCTTTACAAAATGTGATGCACGCACACACACAGCGGTCGAGGGCCTGTTAGAGCCCTGCTACTAAACAGCAGGTCGCTGCGCCCTGAATGGCTGACATTTCACCTGGACACAGTGACATTTAAGCTGACACCATATTTTCAACCTGCATTAACACATAGTTTGAGCAAACAGATTCAATCTTTTAAGATAATTCATCACAGATTAACTTTCCTTTTTTCGATTGCCTTTAACTTAACTAAATAAAATGTACAAAACATCAAATGTATTAAACACTACCTCCATCTCCATGAAGTCAAACTCAGCAGCGCAGGTGTACATGAGCGTGTGGAAGTCCTGGTAGCTGGTGAACTTAGACTTGATCAGGCCGCTGATGTGAGCCTACAGGAACACGGGGAACACGTCAGAGCTCGACCCCACGCCTCACCCAGGCTCAACACTGGGGGTGAGGTTGACTCACTTAGTGGACGCCTCACCCAGGCTCAACACTGGGGGTGAGGTTGACTCACTTAGTGGACGCCTCACCCAGGCTCAACACTGGGGGTGAGGTTGACTCACTTAGTGGACGCCTCACCCAGGCTCAACACTGGGGGTGAGGTTGACTCACTTAGTGGACGCCTCACCCAGGCTCAACACTGGGGGTGAGGTTGACTCACTTAGTGGACGCCTCACCCAGGCTCAACACTGGGGGTGAGGTTGTCTCACTTAGTGGACGCCTCACCCAGGCTCAACACTGGGGGTGAGGTTGACTCATTTAGTGGACGCCTCCATCAGAAGCAATATACAAATGACAAATATAAATATAGAAACATATGAATCAGATATTCTGAGCGGGATGCCTCCCTGATGACCATACCTTAATATATCATGGAGAGCAAAACATGAATATTGAAGTAGTATGCGCGCCACCGCTTTACATTCGCAACATTATTCACTTACTCAGCGTAATGCAACTAACTTCATCATAGCAACAATGGCTTACGTCATCGGAGGACCCCAGCACGGTGGACAGTAGGAACTTGAGCACCAACGTGGAGCCCACCCATCCCAGGCCCTGCATGGACTGAGGATGGGGGGGGCAGATGCATGAGGGGACAAGGTGGAGGGTTATAAGGAGACAAACCCTAACTGGCATTATGCTAGGTGCTGTAGAGGTGGTGTGCATGGTTTTCTGCCTTACACTTGAGGGTCAGGGTTAGGGTCAGCTGTAAGCTTGAGAAAAGCTTATTCAAATTGCCGGTCACTGCTAATGCCATTTCTGTGTCAGCTTATATAAATGAATGGTTCAAAGATGATCAGGCTGATAGGTAGAGGTGGTCCTATATGTTTGATCAGACTTAAATTACTTTGGATGACAGTGCTGATCTGCTTGTGGCTGGCCTACCAATAATTGGTAGACTATATCCATATCAAAAAACACATCACTCTTTGTCGACTAACAGATCTTAAAAGCATACAGGAGCTGTCATGCCTACAAATCATCTCTCCTGCTACAGAGTACAGAGACATTTCAACATTGTGTATTTATACGTTTATCGAGTCAACGGATGTGATGAAGCTTTTAGTACTTCCACTGGTGATGACAGTTTTAGCACCTACTCTATCTTTACAAGTGCTTGCCATTTATGAAAAATTGCAGGTACAGATATCGCTGCCGAGGTGATGAATCGGTTGATGCAGCAGAAGCCTTTTTGCTCTGCATTACTGTGAGCACCTTTCATAAACAAAAGTGTTTGCCAAGCAATCGTTCCCCGATCCAGAAATCATTTTTCAGTTTTTGGATTAATATAGCCATAGAAAATGAGGACCATCCCTTTGTTTTTTAAAAAAAAGCACTTATTTTGAGAGCCTCTACCCCAATTTCGTCGCACTTTGTGCAATGACAAAAAGAGATTCTGATTCTGATAATATAGAGTGTCATAGCACCCAGCCGCCGCAAGTCTCTGACATCAGAGAGGAATGAAAATAATAATATCAATAAAATTAATCATTGACACCGACTCAGGATTTATATCGAAATGTTCGCAATGACTAACGGTGTATGTTGCCAGAGTTTGGCTGATTGATATCATATTATGGGTTGGGTCAGCTTGAAATCCTCTATAGACCTGCAGAGATAGAATAAAACAACCTTTCCAGTGATTCGCCAAATGCACCAACTCCCTAAAATGAAGCATACAACTATCAAGCATAAGGTCCTCATTGGACACAATGTTTTCCATGACCTGCATTTTAAGATGAAGAAGCATTCAATACAGCATATTTTCAGCAGTTACATGACGAGCAGGGCGTACCCAAGTGATGATCCCGGGTCTGCAGACTGCTGTGAAACTTTCCTTAAATGCGATGATGGCCTGCCAAGACAAACACATAACATCCAAACATTGAAATCCTCTGAATCACAACAAAATACCAAACACAAGGAATATCAAATATACCCAATATGTAACTGTGTATCTTTATATATAAACTGCATTAAATGGCTATGGAGATATAGTGGCGACCTAAGCCATGAACTGGAGCATCTATTATTATTTAAAACTAGAAGCTGAAATCAGAGAAAACAATCCTGAGTTGTCAATGGTTTTACTGCAGTTATTCTTTTCTTGTAATCCACATATACTGTCAAATTAATTAATTAATAATTAATTATTATTAATTATTAATTATTACACTTGCATCAAGCAAAGATCAGACTATGAGCTTTAGTTGTCTTTGCAGGGGAGTGAGGCTTCAGGCCTGTCAGTCGTTCTTTGGGTTCAAAGGACAATGCTAAGTTAAAGGACAATTCCGGTATTTTGAACATTGAGCCCCCTTTCTGGTTTGTTTAGGATGAAATAGAGTGGGTGACACCGAAATTTGAACTATTAGTCCTTTCTCGGGTATTTGGCTCATTTTGAATCGCTCCTGCCTGCTTCACAATGGTTGTCTGTGTGCATACACAAACCTGTCAACCCAGCAACCCTAAACGTTCGTTTTCAAAAATGTGCAAGTAACCGAGTGGTTAGTGGCATTCGTGAAGTTTAAAAAAAAATTATCGGCGCAATATATGGTTTCTGTCGTGTTTTATTGCACATTTATCGCCAGTTGATTTCAGTTGGAAGACTCATTACTGCACGATGATATTACTCCGCCGAACCGGAAAGGTGGGCTGTTTACGTTGGTTTGAAGTCTTGTACCGTGAGCACTTCGGATTAGGGAAAATCACATAGAAAATCACTGAAAATGGATTATGAAAGGTGGCTTCTGGAGGACGCACTCGATTTTGACGGCAGAGTATATCGTTTTGAACCAGAATTCACCCAAGAGGAGCTACGTGAAATGGAGGCTAGGGCTACGGAGGCGCCTGAAGCTCCGGCTGAAGCGGTCCCCCCAGGATCACGGGCGGGTGGTGTGCCTGTGGGAAGTGCAGGCAGATGCCGACGGAAGTCGAAAGTAGGTGCTGCACGGAGTGGGACCTTGTGCGGAAGTTTATATGGGGTTGTGAGGTATCTGAAAAAATAGTTCAATTTAGCAACTAACACGGATGGAAAACATATATTGCGCCGATATTTTTTTTTTAAACTTCACGAATGCCACTAACCACTCGGTTACTACATTTTTGAAAACGAACGTTTAGGGTTGCTGGGTTGACAGGTTTGTGTATGCACACAGACAACCATTGTGAAGCAGGCAGGAGCGATTCAAAATGAGCCAAATACCCGAGAAAGGACTAATAGTTCAAATTTCGGTGTCACCCACTCTATTTCATCCTAAACATACCAGAAAGGGGGCTCAATGTTCAAAATACCGGAATTGTCCTTTAATGAACATCCATTGAGACGGGCGTGTAGGTTGGTGGCTAATGGCCTCAGAGGTCTTTGAATTTGTCTGCAAATTGTCTGTTGTAGATGTCAAAACACACGCACACAACGGACACTAGGGCTGGCCGATTAATCGAATTCCGATCTCGATTTCAATTTCGAACAATCACAAAATTAACATAATCAAGTTTTCAGAACAGCTGGATACATATTTGTACATTCTTTTAAATTTGAACATTTTCTTTTGGACCATTTTGTGCATTTTTTTAAGGCGAAATTTCAAAGTTCTCAGTTACAAAGTGTTTTAGAGAGAGACATGCTGAATAAATACATCAAGTTTTCAAACTCAATAAATAGTCATTTGAATAATCGTGATTTCAATATTGACCAAAGTAATCGTGATTATGATTTTTCCGTAATCGAGCAGCCCTACTGGGGACACACACACACACACACACACTCACACTCCCCCCCCCCCCCTGCCCCGGAGGAGCAGAGCACTGACTCACCCAGATGGAGACCAGAGAGGAGGCGTAGAAGGAGGTGAGTAGCATGGAGTTGCCAAACATCAGGAGGAAACACATGGCAAGAGCGATCTGCAGGAAGCAACCAGGGAGAGACAGAGAGAGAACGATGTGTCAGTCAACCGCAGTCTGCTTTGCCTCCCAGTGGTGTGGAAACTGTGTGTTCTGGACCACCAGCTTCACACTGGGATGCTGAATCCAGTCGTTAGGCAGCTCATCTGTGTAATGACAATGACACCACAGGGAGGAAACAAACAAACCACATCCACTTTGTCATGACAAAAGCGAGTCCCTATTGTTGCTGCAAGAGAGGCATATTTCTCTCTCTCACACACACACACACACACACACACACACACACACACACACACACACACACACACACACACACACACACACACACACACACACACACACACACACACACACACACACACACACACACACACACACACACACACACACGAGATCAGACAAAACAAGCCCTGCATAATTTGTCAGAAATATTCATCTCTCACGGGACTTCAACTGTCGCATAGCAACGATCCCTAGTAGATTCGTCCCTCAGAGTTGAAACAGAAGAAGCTTGTTGTTAGATTGTAAGTTAGTCAATCATTATGGGAGAGTGGGGGGTTGCATGATACATTGTCATAAATAATTAGAAGAGACTAAATGCCAAGTGATGAAAACGTAGCCTTCATCCAGACGAAGCATGGCTATGTTAAAAAGGAGCAAAGGCTGTGCCTTCGCACGCTGGGCCAACTTCCAGTCGCAACTCAACTGAAGATTTGGCAGCCACGTAGGTCACAGGGGAAACACATGCTTCTGCCTGGCTGCATTTGTTATTCATGGGAACACAGACACACACGCGTGCACAGAAATCATCACTGCCAAGCCGTTTGAATTATGCACTGCCTCCATGCCCTCCCTTGGACTAAGATCTCCACCATCTCTGGATGACTTCCTTATCGCTGGAGCTCCCAGCCTCTGGCTTCCAGACCCTGGCTCATAGCCCAGCATGCAGAGGAGGATTAGGGGCAAAGGAATGTGGAGGAGATGCTTGGATCATCCCTCGTTCACAAACACATACAGCCCTCATTTAGACGAGAGACAAAACAGGGACACAAAAAGGCTTCCATGAGACTGGAAAGAAAATCTCATACGCTTGGTGTCTTGTTGCTTCAAATTTAGACATGTTAAAAAAATAAAATAAACTGTCGTCATGAAAATGTGAAGTGAAATTGCGACCCTTTGATGAGCGCTATTGATATCGAGGAACAGGTGTGGAGAAACCATGGAAATAGTGCTAGAGGGAGGAGCAGAGTGAACCAAACTGTTGGGATTGTTTGTTTTAGAGTCTGCAGTTTGCTTTAAAATCAATTCATCTTTGGGTCATTCATACTGTATTTTGGACATGGTTGTTTTTCTTTAAATGAGGTGCAGGTTTTGAATAAGGTTGCCCTGTGCAGGCGGAAAGTCTCCTACCATGTGAGTCACCAGGATGGACTGCAGCTTGGTGGGGCTGAGGTAGCCAAGGATGTAGGAGGCAAACAGAGAGGCCACCTGGACAGAACAAAGCAGCACAACCGAACATCAGCTCAAACAATGTCTGAAAGTAAAAATCTATGACTAGTAGCAACGATATCCTGCCAACATTGAGCCTTGTGTCTCATTGTATGTGGTTAGGCAGTGTGGATACTGTCAAAACGGGGCAGATATTAACTGCAAGGCATCATCACACTGGGACTGAGAACTTGTCGACTCTAGGAAAAGTTAAATGTATTGCTATGATTTCCATTAAGCTCTACAGTTTTGCTTCAATAGTAATAGTATTAAAAAGAAAGCAGTCCAGTACAATATGTGCGTATTATGAGCATGATGAATGGAAAAAAACTTAAATTTATTCAAACCCTAATGGATGGTTTAATGTACCAGCCAGATACTTCAGAGGGCACACGCTATTGAATTTATTTCCAAGCGATTTCAGCGCCAAATTTCGATTGGCCAATTGCACACTCTGCAGGCCTCGACAGGCGCCCACGAGTGCTGCCATGCATTCTCGGTGCGAACACTTGGTTTAAACCTGGATTATACTATACTACTATACCGCACGGCCGGCACGGGTCGCAAAGACATGAGCTGATGCGAAAAACTGATGGGCAAATCGTTTGGATCTTTGATACATTCATGAGTTTTCTCCATGCAGCGAATGGTCTACAGGAAATTTAACGCTACCATACGGCCATTAAATAGGCAAGACGAGGGGGGTGGGGGTTACATTCGGGAGAGACCGGTGTGAGAGATGGATGAACCGGCAGCTCCTAGGAATTCTCCATGGCGGCGCCTGCATGGAGCAGCCGTCGGAGCGAAAAAGGCCAAAAGATGCGGAGCGTGTTGTTCTGTGTCACTTTGACTCGCTTCAAAATAAAACATCTGTACCTGGGTGAGCAGCACGAACTGAGCAAACTGCCAGGGCAGCATGAAGCACAGTGTGGAGACCCCCAGGGCCACCATGGACGTTCTGCTAGGGCTCTTTGTCCTGGACCCATGGGACAACACACACACACACACACACACACACACACACACACACACACACACACACACACACACACACACACACACACACACACACACACACACACACACACACACACACACACACACACACACACACACACACACACACACGTATAAACATGTGCACACAGCATGTACAGAGTTCATTCTTTCGATGCAATCCAAGCCCGGCATCTAGGCTGCGCAGTCTTAAGAAGCCAAAGCGGGCACTGAAAAATATCCAGGACCAAATCGCTTAAGATAACATAAAGACCTTCTGGGGACTATTTCTGATATTTCTATAGTAAGAATATACCCACGTACAAACCCAAAAAGACCCACGCTTACCGTAGGATGTAGGTGAGCAGCAGCATCTGCATGACCAGAAAGGGGTACGCAAAGCTCTCCCTCAGAGGTGGGGTCCACATCACACGAGTGCTCTGGAAGCACACACACACACACACACACACACACACACACACACACACACACACACACACACACACACACACACACACACACACACACACACACACACACACACACACACACACACACACACACACACACACAGTGGAATAGTCCTTTAGCAAGAGACAGAAGCTCATGATCCCTTATTTGGATCACTCTGAATGGAGATGGAAGCTTAAAGTGAGGACGTTAAATACACAAAATGCAAAGCCCAGAGAAGATCAAATACTTTCTCTGAAGATCCGCACAGAAAGAGGAAGTAGACAGATTGAGCAGCTTGTTGCTTGTAATGTCTGATCATGTTACAGTATATTATTACACTATCCATTCAAGAAACATGATGGTAAAATCTGTTCCATCTTGGTTTTCAAGTATTGAGAGAACTACAAGCTACTTCTACCAAACTACTTAGTACCATATTACACCCACACCCACAGCTAGCGGCACGTGAGGCAGAGATTTCCTTTTGTGTCCCTACCCCACAGTAAACCAACAGTGGGGTACGGACAACCTCACAATACGCACCAGGGAGGTTAGTATATGCTTGAACTGGACCAGTAAGGATATAGCTGTCAAAAATAAATGGATGTGTGGGTTGGCAAGGCGAAACGCAATAGATTTCACACACATACAGAAATACACACATCTAAATGTGTGGAAAGCCAGTGTTTATTTCTCACTAAGCGAAAGGCAGAATTTCCGTCTGGTTTGCAGGAGGTGTGCGTGTTTGTGTTGCTGCACTGATTTATCTTTCGTTGCGTGTGCATTGTGTGCGTGTATGTGTGTGCGGCTCACTTCTCCGTGGTTGAAGAAGAAACACATGGTGGTGACCAGGCCTCCCAAGCGACTTCCACTGGGGAGGGAGAAGAAAGACAGTGAACACAAGCACGTGAGAGATAATAAGTACAGAGAAAGCAGAACATCAGCGTTTATCTTTTCCCTTTGCATACATATTTGAATCCCTCGAACAGCTCTATCCACTAAATTCCAAGGACTTGGATGTAATATTTTGTAGGTAGGTTAAAGTTCAAGGGAAGTTACCTGAGGTAGGCGCCGTATATGAAGAACAAGCTCATCATGAAGCCGTTCAGGAGGAACACAAAGGTCACATAAAAGTATGCTGGGTCGCCCAGGCCTAGAGGATGGGACACACAGACACAGACACACACAGACACACACAATTCTTGAAAACAAAGGAGCTTATGCCATTTTGACAGAATTGAATTATACGGTTTGCATCCTGTCAAATCTTTTACATTGCAGCGGATTTGTTAAATGTGCGCACATCACCGTCGCACTGTCCCAACAGATTGATTCTGTCCCTTACTGGTAACCTTGGATATTTTAACATTGCATATTTGGATTGGCCCCTTGCCATTTATCTCAAATGTATGGCCCTTAATGTAATGTTACTTGGGGCATTGTTTATTTTGGAATTAAATTGTGTTAACATTTATATATAGACACATTTCTAGCTGTACAGCTATTGCACCTTACTGCTCTTGTAATATTGATTGTTTATTTGTTTATTTTGCACTCTACGCTCTGTTCCTTCCGTGTACTGCAGTTGCTGACCAGTCATTTCCCTCTGGATAAATATTTAATCTTAAACAACAGGCCACGTGGAAGCCAGGTCTTTATTACGACAGTAGGCCAGGTTTAACCACAAAACCCCCACCCCCGCAGTGTGTGATTCTTGAACGTTATGGTGTTTGAACAAAGCAATGATCTCCTAATATCACACCCTGCTGTGTCTCATGCAGCGTGACTTGCATGCTGATGCAGATAAACAACAGCAAGGAGACTTGTGTCAGGTTTTTAAACACTAAAATGTGAGACTCTGCTGTGGAATCGCTACTGCCATGGATTGGACAAAGCTCAACAATCGAAAGAAAACATTTCTTTCTTTCTTCCCACTTATGCTAAATAAAGGCATTTCATTTTCATTGTGAAAAGTTTATTCTGTCCACACCTTCCATCCTTCATATATCCTTCATCCATCAACAAACAATGAGTCAATGAAGATGGAAATAAATAACATGCATAAGTATATAGTTATAAGAATTAGAGTATAATGATAAAGACTTATTATTCTCAGTCATCTCTCCATTGTTCTTCAATAGTGATCCGCTTTTATTTAATTGAAGCTTATTCTAGGTTTGTCTTTGTCTTTCCCCATGGCTATGACCCAGACCGACTTTATGATACCGTTTTAGTACCGCCGCTGTGTATCACCACTATTAGGAGCGATGTTGTATATGAAATGTCCGGGATGCCCAACCCTCACTCGAGCGCGGACACTGTGGTCGCTGCTCAGATGGAGTCTCACCATCCACACACACCGTGACCCTACACTACAAGCGTTTCCGAAAACTCCATCTCTCGGACTCCGCAGTCAACTGCTGCCCTCGCGTCCACCAGCAACCCTTTTTCATGACATCCGAGAGCCTTGGAAAAGGCACTCCGACGTCACGAAAGGAACGCCATCTGCATTCGCAGCAGAGTGGAACATTCACATAGTGTTTAGGGCAGAATGGCAAAAGATGACTTACTATGTTAACGATCATTTAAGACAAATGATGACATTTAAAATGTGGTCTTGGGTTCACTGGCTCTTTAAAGGAGGAGCGTTCCACTCTGCTATTTTCTGATAAACAAAGTATTGCTTCATACACTGCAAAAAAACTGTCTGCAAAATCAACTCTGTTTTAAAATAAAAGGGTGGACCACCAATTTTCTCAGGTCAGACAAATGAGGAAGGCAAATCCCGGACCAATGATGTCACTGTTCAAACCGTGTGTGTATACATCCGTGTGTGTGACATGTGTGCAAGATATACATATGAACATGCTGTGTTTGCTGATAAAACAAAAGTGCCGACCGCCAATACCTTCGCAGCTGTCAACAGGAGCAAGGCCTTCTCCCCTGTTGATGGACCAGCACATCTTAGTGGGGACACTGAAGAAGTCCATGAGGCCTGTGTATGTTCTGTACCAGCTGGCCAGGACCACCTTGTGGGCAAAGTGGGAGGGATAGAGAGACATAAGGGTAGGTTGTTATTCTTGAGTATCAGTTGAATAACAATCTAATATTGGCTTTTTGTTGTGTTTTCTCAGTGGTAATTGCCTTCTGGTCGGTGGCTTCATTGGGAGTGGGTGTTGTTCATTTTGTATTGGGTTACTCAGTTTATTACGAAATAACTTATCTATAAACTATATATATATATATATATATATATATATATATATACATATATACACATATATATATACACACACACACACACACACACACACACACACACACACACACACACACACACACACACACACACACACACACACACACACACACACACACACACACACACACCTTTATAACATAATAGCATACTAATAACAATGAATATTAAACAGTAATGTAGACAACATTATTGGCTGAATTACCTCTGGGTATAGGTTGAAGCGCTTTAGGGTGTTGATGACCAGCGGGTACTCCGTCAGCCGGTCGTTCATGACCAGGTGTAGGCCGCTCAGGAAGGAGGGCGCCTCGATGATGGTCTTGTAATAAGAGTAGTAGAGACCCTGGAACACAACGAGAAACAAAGCTGTAGCCAACACACATGGTTACAGGGGATGAGCCGGTGGACAGGGACGCATAGAAATGGCTAGAAAAAGTAAGAGATAAAGAAAGGAAACTGTGGCAGGAAATGTCATGCAAGGAACATTAGATAGATTCAGCAGATGGGGCCGAAGCACACAGTGCATTTGGTTTTCTATCTATGCAAGATAAATTCTCACTTTCAAAACATTTATAAACTTCTTTCTTTTTTTGTAACGGTCTTTTACCTCACCCCGCACAGGATAATAATTTGGATTATGGTGGGAGAGAAAGAGCAATGCATAGTAATAAAATGACTTTATGATGCACTTTGATTAATTGTGGGTGCTGGCTAAAATAATATGTATTGCTGGTCATTAAAATGGATGAAAAGCCAGAATCAATAATGATAGTTTGATATATTCTATCCTATTTACCATTTCCGTCCGAAAAGCCATTTCCTTTTCCAGATTAGATAAGTGTGAAAAATGTCGGTCATTTTCAAACAGGAGCGTGAGGTGATACCTAATCACAAAGAGAAGAAAAACATTTGTATTCACGTTCACTTTGTGTTGGCCAATACGTTGACATAGTTTATGCAATGAAAACATGAAACGCATTTTCATAGACAAGCGTCCACTTGATTACATACAAAATAACGTCAAATAAACTACATACAATTATACATGTAGTTACATGCATGTCACATAACATGAAAATGTAAAAGTGGAATTTTCACACATAAATATAATAATAGGTTATAACTTCTAATATGGTACCTGTCAAAAATGTAGCTTCATGGTAGAACAAATATCGTTTCGGAAAAGCAACAGCATTTAACACACACACACACACACACACACGCACACTAAATAAAATCCCTTACCAGTGGATAAATCCAGCAAGCGCGGCTGCAAAAGAAGAACAGCCTTAAATATTGTATCTGAATGACAGACCGCAATGACACATAACCAGTGTTTATCGGAATATCTGCGGTCGAACAAACTAAAAAATTCTTGCAAGTGGTGTGATGCTGGGTGGCATTTTATGGAAATAAGTGCGGATTTGATGGGGTTCGTTAAATTCCCGGTAACATTTCAACAACTTTGCAAGAAGGGACGACACACATTGGAAAGACATGTATGTTACTGACGTCAATGTTGGACAAGTAACGGTAGGCGGCTAACCGTAACTTTAGCAACGGTAAAGCTAACTGGCGGTTATGAGTGAGAGCTATAACCCGGGTTACGAGCCGAGTTATACCGCTCACTCGCGCAGGATTCAGCACTATATTTAGCACTGTATCCGCGATGTAAGGAACCCGTTAGCAGCTGAGCACCGAGGCTAACTAGCTAGCTAACGATAACTTACCGAGCAGTAGAGTGCCTCCTAGTTTCATGAAAGCACCAGGAGTGAGCCCAAGCTTGGCTCTGCTGGCTGAAATCACATTGGGCAGAAAGCTCCCGAAACCCTTTCCCTCTCTGCCTGCTCGTTTCATGTTACTTTTAATAACAGGCGGACTCTTGTCCCGTTCGACCAAGGTCGCTTGGGTTTTCCCGCTGCTCTGTTTTCTTGTTTTAATCACCATTTTAAAAATCAGTGTTCAGACAGAGGAGAGGCTCGAGACAGCACCGCTATGCAAGACACCCCCCTCGGTCTCCAGTGTCGACTGATGAACAGCTTGTGGACACAGTCACTACCTGGGTGATGGCGGTATCTCTCGTCTATACAAATCTGAGGAAACGTTGCCCTCTTTTGGCTTTCTGGCGCTACTGCAGGCCGCTTGCATTTGGTAACCTTGGCAACACTAGGACGTAGGATGGGCATCTCTTGTTTACTGATCTTTTGTTGTCTGATGTCAACACACTGCCACATCCGTTTACCCACGGCCGAAGAATGTACCCCATCATTTTGACCAAACCAGATTTGCTTTCTGGTTATATGCTACTATTATCATTTAACATAATTGTATAAGCATAAACTCATGATTACTATGCAATATTTTTTCGATCTATCACCATATTGTATTGGAAAAAAAGCGTGGTAAATAGTAAACACATTCAACAACTATAAATATTTTACATTGTCATTTTATTTTTGTAGGGAAACTGGTCTAGCACGACCATGCTCCATTCGTCTCTTGTCAATGGGTAAGTTACGAAATAGAAACACTTTCATTCGTATAGTGTGCTCTTCTATATATAAATGTTTCATTATCTTGTAAGTGCATGATACATAGTCGTATTGTGTTTATATGTGTCTCTGTATATTTTTTTAATGTGATGTAAAATGTTTTTCATTTTAATTAATTTCACTGCCCTGTGGTCAATCTGGGAACTTTAAATTAGTTTCATTACTAGCCAGAAGATGTCATTGTAGGACCATTGTTGCACATCCTAGAGCGGCTAAGGCACGCCCACCTATTGCGTCACGGCTGGACCACATACACTGACATTTTTGAATGGGAATCAATGGATTGAAATTAGATCTTCTAAATCAAGAAATATGTATAAAAAAAGATGTAATCTGCATAAACCCAAGTCAAAGTAATGCCGATGTGTACATGTAAGGGTATTGGGTACTTAAGTCCGTTTCAGTCTTTTTAATTGTTTGAAATTGTATTTTTATTATGAACCCTGACAGGTACATTTCATATATATTCAGATTGAAACCAACACTTTTTAAACGTAGCTCCGTGAACCCCCATATAACTTTTCAATTTCTAAGGTCAAAGCTTGACGCAGGAGGTGGGCGTGACGTAGCCGCTCAATATGCGATATTGTTTACACCTCTGGTTTACCCTATAGCCAACTGACTTTTCACACTATTTTGGAAAGAATGACAAAAGTGGTTTACTTTTTTTTTGTTCCATATCATTTATTTATAATATCACCTCCCCTATTAGGGAAACCTTACTTTTAGAGGCCTATATAGGCCTATTGTATATAGTACAGTGGTGCATCTGGTGTAGGCTATGCCATCACGCAAGAGCTTCTGCCATAGTCATTAGGAATTTCTTTCGAAGTGAATAATTATATTAGGATATGGTGCATCATAATATTAACTAAAGAGACAAAGTTCAGCAATGCACCAAACAACAAACAATAATTACAGCCAAAATAAGGCAAATATCCTACAAATATTTTGATGCCAGAAATCCATCTCAAACAACGCCAAAACAAAAACTTGTCAAATTATTAATTCGAACTAATACAAACTGATTTTTAGTGTACTATTATAATTTTACACCATGCATTATGTCACTTTGAAGATATGCCATAGGCCTTCAGCCAAATTCCTAAGAAGTTAAATGTAATATGTATAGTTGTATTCCAGTCTCTATAGGCTGGCCGTTCTCACAAATTCCCGGATGAAAGAATACACCTATTTTGTCAGTGGTGAAAATACATTTTCCCTCTGTAGCCTACTCCCAAAAGCCTATATGTTCCATGATACACACATCTGACAGGAGGCTTGATTAAACTGGTCTGGAGCGGCCTCGTTCGTGCATCAGGACGCTCTGGCGCCCGAGGCCTACCCGTCCCATCACCCGCCTGGAATCATGCCTTGACTGAAGTGTTGCCTTAAATACGACCAGTATTTCGGAGCCTGTGGTTCCTCTGCTCCGTCCACTGACGGCATGGCTGTGAAGGATACGCATCTGACACGCGCTGCGCTGTTGGCACAGCTTGCGGCCACACCGACGGAGTTTTGTTTGGACACATAACACAGCAGGGCACGGTGGAGACCGACGGCAGGCGTAGTGAGACAAAGAAGAGATTTAAAAGAAAAAACACAAAGACTTACAAATATTCGAGCTGCTGACAGTAGCTTAGGATGTTTGGTGTGTACCAGCATATTTTTGCGTTCGTTTTCAGCGTTAAGCTTTAGGAATTTGAGCCACGAGAATATTACTTTATTCAAACTATATTAACTTTAAACGTATCAATGTGGGGTTATTTTTCCATATATTTGGTCGGCGGATGTTTTGCTGATCATTTCCTATATATTTTTTTAAACCAATAGTCCTTCAGTTGTATATAGCCTACTTTTAAAGGCATAACTTGGTTGGCTGCGCTCTGTATGCAGCATGAATAACCCTATTGTTTGAGTTCATTTTACTATTTAATATAAAGGCAAGGATATAAAATATTTTATTGCATATGTTATTTTCTTTAGAACACAGGGGGGTGGGGGATGCGTGTGTGTGTGTGTGTGTGTGGGTGAATATATATGTACTGTACCCTTACTGATTTATCTGCACACTTATTTTGTGCGATGTGTGTCCCTCACATCGTGTACGTGGAAGCGTGCATATGTACGTGCATATGTGCGTGCGCGTGCGTTCGAGAGCGTGCGGGTGTGTGCGTGTGTACGAGAATGAAAGAGAGAGAGGGAGAGGGGATTCTGGGTGGGAGGTGAATTAATTAGGGGCCAACCGGCTGCCTCCGTTACCGTGACATGTTTATTACTGAACAGAAACACATGCTGTCAATGATCACTCATTGTTTGTGTATCAGTTATCTCAGCATTAGGGCCCATTAGTATTCCCTGAAATCCAATTCAATTAGAGCTCCCCAGGGCTGCGGTTCCACAGAGAGAGAGAGAGAGAGAGAGAGAGAGGTGACTAACTCATGTCACGTCATAGTCAGCGTGCACATGGTACACACTTATGTGTAAGTGAAAGAAAGTGTGTCATGTGTAAAAGAGAGAAGAGAACGTGTATCTGTTTCTTAGTGTGAGTGTGTGGGTGCGTGTGTGTGTATGTGTGTGTGTGTGAGAAATGTGTTTCTAACATAGATATTGTTTCTCTCACTGTAACATCCTAAATGAAATACTGTAACATTTCCGTTCTTGCATTTCAACTCCGTCCTCACGGCAGTAGCAGGTGCCAAGACGACGACGGCAGCCGAGACCTTGCCTCTGGGCCATCGCCGTGGAAACCATCTCACCTGTGTCAGGTGGACGAAGGCCCCTGCATCCCCCCCTGCCCAACTCCCGGTGGCTAATCCTAGTAACACAGCTGGAGGGATTAGAGGTGCACCTTGACCTGGAGTGGCTGAATGCTCCCCCTTCCTTCCTTCCTACCTTCCTTCCTACCTTGCCGGGACAAAGGGTTCACCTGCCGGTCCCTCTGATCCACAGATAAGATGGCAGTGTTGGGGGGGAACTCAGGGCAGACGGACCACCGCGTTACGCATCGCCCTCATCCGGCCACTTCCATCAGGAGCTCGAGAGCTCAGGTTAACATCGCGGGTCGGGTTATCTGAGAGAGAGAGAGAGAGGAAGAGAGACAGAGAGAGAAAGAAAGTGGGAGAGAAAGACAGAGCGAGAAAGAGAGGAAGAGAGAGAGCACGGGAGAGAAAGAGAGAGAGAGAGAGAGGCAGACAGACAGAGCATTAAATAGAGAGGGAGAGAGAGAGATAAACAAGCGACGCAGATTTTTTTCAAGGCTATGTGTGTCGAGTTAAGGTCAACTGAACTTGAAAACAATTTGGACGAATTAGCGTTTGCTTCCTTGTGTGTTTGTTTGTGTGTGTGTTTGTGTGTATGTGTATGTATGTATGTGTGTGTGTGTATGTGTGTGTGTGTGTGTGTGTGTGTGTGTGTGTGTGTGTGTGTGTGTGTGTGTGTGTGTGTGTGTGTGTGTGGGAAGGGGTTCTTTGCTTCTTTCTGTTTATGTCAACACAATGTTATTGTACTTAACTACACCTGGCCCACATGGCAGGACGTACTGAAAGGAACAGAGTATAAAAAAAAAGAATAAAAAAAGAATGAGCAGAGAAGGACAGAGAAAGCACAAGAAAGAGGGAGAGAAGGATAGAGTGAGAGAAAGACAGAGAGAGAGAGGCCGAGGGCGGGGGGGAGGTGGCCAATCTGTGGAGTTGAGGGAGAGGGCATGATTGGCTTAATCCCGTGCAGAAAGGTTGTTTCCTTTTAGCCCCGCACTGTGATTTCCTAGCCTCTGATCGTCTCTTCCATACGATTAGACCAATGAGCAGGGCATGCAGTCATATGATGGGCCTGCTGTGCTGCCAGGCTAGTGGCTAGGCTAGTGCTTAGGCGTGGAAGGCAGCCAGGCAGAGCAGCTCTAGTTCGGAGGCCAACAGGCTAACTGCAGGATTATCTTTGGGAAGGGGAAAAACCAGACCCACGGGTAATGTGGTTTACATCACCTAGCCCGCTTAATGTGCTAGCACTGATGCCTGAATTGTAAATTGGTCAGATTACTTTGATAACTTTCATTTGGTGTGTGTGTGTGTGTGTGTCTCTGTTACAGGAAATATAAGTGATGGCGCAGGAGCACAAAATAATGTGCTCCTGAAATCGGTCATATACGTCAATGTAGGCTACGTACTCACAAATAAAGACATTTCTCCTCTTTCTACATACACACACACACACACACACACACACACACACACACACACACACACACACACACACACACACACACACAAACACACTCACATATATGTCCAAGCACCACACACACACACACACACACACACACACACACACACACACACACACACACACACACACACACACACACACACACACACACACACACACACACACACACACACACACACACACACACACCTACAAACCCAGAAACACACACGCACACACACACACACACACACATACACACACGCACGCACTGCAACTAATGCAGACTTAACCGGCCCTGAGTAGGGGCTATGTAATGTAATTAGCCCAAATCAGTGACCTTGCTTTCAGACCCTACACAATGCCAGAGGCCCCTCTCTTTCTCGCTCTCTCTCGTTCCCTCTCTCTCGTTCCCTCTCTCTCTGTCTCTCTTTCTTTTCTCTCTCTTCCCCCCTCGCTCCTTCTTTCTCTCCCTCTGGTCCCTCGAGTCCCCTGACTTGGACCTGCTGGCTAATGGAGCCACCACTTTGGGACTGTCTGACACACAGAACGAGAGATAAAGAGACAGCTGTAGAGAAAGAGAGAGAGAGAGAGAGAGAGAGAGAGAGAGAGAGAGAGAGAGAGAGAGAGAGAGAGAGAGAGAGAGAGAGAGAGAGAGACAGTATTGTTGGGTCAGATGGATGTTAGCGATAGAGAAAGATCAAATGACTGCGGTAGAAAGATAAATAGGAGTGAAAGTCAAAGAGGGAGAGAAAGAATGAGAGGAGAGAAAGAAGGAGATGAGCGAAAGAGCGAGTGATAAACAATGGAAGAAGAGATGAGACTCTTATTGTGCTATTGCTCTATATCATACTGTATAAAATCAGTTGCTTTTCAATTGCATGTTATTATCTTGACCTAATCTCATCATCTGTGCACAAGGCTTTGTCTGCTGATATCTCTCTCTCCCTCTCCTTCTCTCTATTTCCCTTTCCCTCTTTTCTCTCTGTCTCCAGCTCTCTGTCTCTCTCTCTGTCGTCCTCATGGTCTCCCTCTCTCGTCCCATCAGAATGTGCCCTCTTCCCTCTCATTACCCAAATGATTGGCCCAGTAAGCCTCTTACCTCAGCACACATACCTGCTCCAGTATCACAGTGGCAGGCTGGGAAAAGCCAATTACTTTAATTAAGGTGAAGAGTCCCTGACCATACAGAAGACATGTGTATGTGTGTGTATGTGTGTGTGTGTTTGTGTGTTTGTGTAAGTGTGTGTGTGTGTGACTGTGTGTGTGTGTGTGTGTGTGTGTGTGTGTGTGTGCGTGTGTGTGTGTGTGTGTGTACAGATGTATGTATGTGTGTGTCTGTGTGTGTGTGTGTGTGTGCGTGCGTGCGTGCGCGTGTGTGTGTGTGTGTGTGCATGTGTACATATGTTTGTGTCTGTTTGTGAGTGTGTGTGTGTGCACGCATGCACATGTTTATGTGTGTGCGTGCGTGTGTGTGTGCGTCAGCTTTTATGTCTCTGTATGTGTGCAGTGCATGCGTACATCTACTGCATGTGTGTGGCGTATTTGTGTAAGTTGCATCTGTATCTGTCATGTGTGCCTGTTACAAACATGTTGTTTGTCACAGTGTGTGTGTGTGTGTGTCTGTATTTCTTTCTGTGTGTGTGTGTGTGTGTGTGTGTGTGTGTGTGTGTGTGTGTGTGTGTGTGTGTGTGTGTGTGTGTGTGTGTGTGTGTGTGTGTGTGTGTGTGTGTGTGTGTGTGTGCAGTCCTCGTGCGCTGACCGGGGTTCTCCTGTCATCTGTCAACACTCGGCCGAGTTAATCTCCCCTGCTGTTGCACGTATTAAAAGATTATGAGCGTTCTGCATGGCTACATGCACACCCCATAAGGGGCCGTTCACGGTGAGGTGACCCCCCCCTCCACCACCTACACCCCCATGCGACCCACACCTCATTCCGCCAGGGGGTGAGACAGAGGCCAGGGAGGAGGAGGAGGGACTGGGTGTGATGGTAGGGTGGAGCTATAAAGGTGGTTTTGGACGGTGTTCCTGCCAAGTGCCAACATGTAAACATATTGAATATACAGTGACATTATCATATAATGATTGGCACGGCAAGCAGGGGTTACACAGACATGCAACAGAGAACGCCATTTGTCTGTCAAATACATGCATTCATGGAGCTTCACTTGCAGTCGTTTGTTGAATGAGCTTTATTTGAAACGTAAATGGAGGCATCAATTTTTACAAAATGTTAGACAAAATTCATTCTTTTTGTAGACCTACGAAAGGTCCTAGTCCAATATTATGTCAGATAAAAGACCATGTCTCTATTTGTTGTGTTCACTTTAGTTTGTTTGCATTGCAGGGTATATGTGAGCAAGGTTGTTGTTTATGTGAATATGTGTGTATGTTAGGGAAAGATAGAGAGCCAAAGAGAGAGAGAGAGAGAGAGAGAGAGAGAGAGAGAGAGAGAGAGAGAGAGAGAGAGAGAGAGAGAGAGAGAGAGAGAGAGAGAGAGAGAGAGAGAGAGAGAGAGAGGCAGAGTCAGAGAGAGAGACAGAGGAGGAGAAGGTGAGAGAGAGAGTTGACATTAATGTGGGGCCCAGGTACAGAGGCCTTAATGGTTTCTTTCAGCACCCCGGTTAGTTGGCGCACAGCGGTGATCTTTCAGCATAGCCCCGCGGCGCGCTAACACCTCGCTCCTCTGTGCTCACCTTCAATTAGCAGTTTATAATTGCTGGGGGGGCCACAGTGTGGGCTTCCACACCCCCACCCCCGGGTGCTGATAGATCCTGCATGGCCGATCCTCCTGCTGACCCTCAGGAAGTCAGAGTGCAGGTATCCATCAGAGGTTGTTTATATAAATGTGTTTGTGCGTGTGTATGTGTGTGTGTGTGTGTGTGTGTGTGTGTGTGTGTGTGTGTGTGTGTGTGTGTGTGTGTGTGTGTGTGTGTGTGTGTGTGTGTGTGTGTGTTGTGTGCACATTAATGTTTGTTAGTGCAGCTGTTCATATGTAAAAGTATCCAGATCAGGTATGTGCATGTGTGAGTACATTGAACGACATGGGGATTTTTAGATGCAATTGGCTGCTTCAGAGAATCCCTTAAATGTAGTTTTTTTGGGCAGTAGATCATTATGAACTTATTTTGGTTTAGGTATCTTGACTTTGTCTGCCAAAATAAATCCCACTTTGTTTCTATCAAGTTGGATCAAGTGAATGCACGAACGCATCTCTACAAGTCCTCCTCTGGACCTCACGCAGAGCAGGGCTTTAGCTTCGTGACAGCGCATGTTAATGTGACAGAGACAGACACAGAGAAAAATAAAGAAAGAACCACAGACTAAATAGTTTCTTTCCGGCTTATGCACGATCTACTAAACCCACAGAAAGACTGAATCAAATAGTAGAAAGGCAAATATCCACAAAGTCCAGACACCAACACACACACACACAGACACACACAAACACACGCACGTAGCACACACACTACATTTTTGGTACTGTATTCTCTGAGCACCCAGTATACCCCCCCTCCCCACTCCTATCTGCCAATGTGCTGCTGCAGATATTGTTAGCATTCAATTTTTTCCATTTACATTTTCTCTGCACACACACACACATAATTGAGCAATGGATGCTCTTATGAAAATTAAACCCGCGGTCCTCCCGGGTTACCGTAACCCTGTTAAAAGGTAATGAGATTCTTTATGCGTCTTCTCCTGATTTTTTTATTAAATAGAATATCAGTATGACTAATTCCCCGGGCCCCGACGCGGACTGGGACACCACATTATTGATAGGCTAGTGCATAAGTGGTCTCTGTTGGGCCGCGTCTAATGGCCTAATAATGCATTATACCAGTATCAGTGGGCCTGCGGCTTGCAGTGCTTATTGTCGTTATTGAAAACACCTGGGTGAACCATTCATCAAGGTTAACTCAGAAGGACCCATCCGTTCATTTGGCTGTCAGTAAAGATCTTTATTTAGCTCCACTCCCCCCCATCCCCTTCCCCTGTCCCATGCCGAGGTATGACCGCTCCCTGACGGACAGCTGAGGCCCCGTAAAAAGCCTCTCTCTCTCTCTCTCTCTCTCTCTCTCTCTCTCTCTCTCTCTCTCTCTCTCTCTCTCTCTCTCTCGCTGACTCTCTCTCTCTCTTTCTCTCTCTCTCTCGCTGACTCTCTCTCTCTCTCTCTCTCTCTCTCTCTCTCGCTGACTCTCTCTCTCTATTTCTCTCTCTCTCTCTCTCTCTCTCCCTCCTCCTCTCTCTCTCTCTCTCTCTCTCTCTCTCTCTCTCTCTCTCTCTCTCTCTCTCTCTCTCTCTCGCTGACTCTCTCTCTCTCTTTCTCTCTCTCTCTCGCTGACTCTCTCTCTCTCTCTCTCTCTCTCTCCTCTCTCTCTCTCTCTCTCTCTCTCGCTGACTCTCTCTCTCTCTTTCTCTCTCTCTCTCTCTCTCTCTCTCTCTCTCTCTCTCTCTCGCTGACTCTCTCTCTCTCTCTTTCTCTCTCTCTCTCTCTCCTCTCTCTCTCTCTCCCTCCCTCTCTCTCTCTCTCTCTCTCTCTCTCTCTCTCTCTCTCTCTCTCTCTCTCTCTCTCTCTCTCTCTCTCTCTCTCTCTCTCTCTCTCTCTCCCTCCCTCTCTCTGTTGGTGTCACCCTCTCTCTGTCGGTCTCTCTCTCTCACCCTCTCTCTCCCTGTCATTCTGGAGGGATGATGGAGCGGAACGCATCAGGCAAGTCCTTTTCTCGGAACCAGAGCTCCTTTTATTATTTATTTATTTCTCTTTATAATAGTATATAGTGTTCACTGCTCAGATAGATCTTTTCTGGCGGTTGTGGTTATTTTTTTCAAATGTCTGAGCAACGGGAAAGGCTGTAAAACTGTTGGCCAATCCGAGAATCCGCGGCCGGTGTGTCTGAGTGAGGGATGTGAGCGCGGTGTGATGGAGAGCGATGGGCCGTGCTCAGACAGTGGGGACATGATGGAGTTCTCATCCACATCTACAGAAAGCTAGTTGACAAATTACCAATGCATCGACTGCCAGACGTCAATAATTACATATTCATACGGGCCGCCCTGGCGATGCTGAATCCCCCCCAAACCTTGCTTGCTGCACAGTTTACCCACATTAATACAAATGGATACAGTAATGAAATCAATTAAACACCAACCTCATCCTTTTTTTGACACTACATCCAATTAATGCTTTAACTTAGTGACAGCCTAAGTGTAAGTCTGAATAACTTTGTCCGGAAACCTTTGCATGATAGATGTCATGATGTGGTGTCTATTTAGTCTCTGAGATGTCATGCTGTCAAAGTGACCTTTCAGATATTAGGCCTACTTGAGAAAAGATCACGTGTAACATTTAACATCATTCATAGTCCTCCAAAAATATGTTTCGGGAATATAAATCATAATTATCCCTTTGTTGCCTTTGTTCCAAAAAATTATAGGCAACAGGCATAAACTAAAATGTTTTTTAACAACATTTTGACAAAACTTGAAAGAAGTAATTGTAATCATATGTAGGCGTGTTAGGCTACTGTACTTGAATTTATTCATGTTTTTTTATATTAAGATGTAAGACCTCAGCCTCATCCGACGGGTTAAATAACTTAACGTCTAAGTGTTTACACATAACACAACCACCAGACAATTTAATGAATAAATTAGACCGTTATCTGGATAATTGGTATACACTGCAAGGGGCGCTCAAACTCAATTTGAATTGGATGAATGTAAGTTGAATTAGGAAGAAGAATTAAACAAGGTCAAAACTAATTAAGATTAAAATAGCCCACCTTGATTTGTTTGTTTGAGTGTTACGTATTATTAATTGTTTTGCTTATTTTTAGAGTTCTATATGCATGTAATTATTAGAATGTAATTGTATTAATATAATAAAGTAACTATTTTCATCTTCAACCATTGTTCAAGGCCTATAATTAGAAATATAAAAAATAAAAATATTTATAATATATTATGCAATTAAGACTCACTTTCATATTTTATGTCCCTCGACCACAAGCTATTGAGTAAGTTTGCAAGCCAATTTTATCATTACATCCTAACAACAAAACAGTCAAAATCCATGATACTAACCCTTTATCAAACAAACAAACTCTCTCACACACACAAACACACACCACACACACACACACACACACACACACACACACACACACACACACACACACACACACACACACACACACACACACAAACACACACACACACACACACACACACACACACACACACACACACACACACACACACACACACACACACACACACACACACACACACACACACAAACGTACACTCACACAGACTTGAAGATGTGTGACCACCATATGCAGGACCGGGGTTGAGCTGGGGCGGCGTTGATGAACAAATATGCCAAGGAGCGCATGCCTTGCCAGCCGGGGACGGCAGACACACAGCCGGGCTTCATGGGAACGCTGCTCCGGGGACCCACTCTGTGTTTCCAGGGAGCAGTATATCTCTCACTCACTGGGGTAGGGTCGGGTTATGGACCCGTGCATGTCTGTCACTGGGCTGGGCAGGGTCCAGGGCCCCCCGACACCCAAGAAAAACAAACAGAACCCAGCTGGCCACCAGAGAATGGTCAACTCATTCCCTGGTGGAGGCGGACGGCTGTTTTACCAGATGAGCTGTAACTAAAAATCATGTACATCTGAATCACGACCATAGAAATATACTACGTAGATCAATGATCAATATTTACATTGGGCGATCTGCTTAACTCCGCCATTGTTCTGTTCCCTTCACACCTGCCTGTGTGTTTGTGTAAGTGTGTGTGTGTGTGTGTGTGACTGTGTGTGTGTGTGTGTGTGTGTGTGTGTGTGTGTGTGTGTGTGTGTGTGTGTGTGTGTGTGTGTGTGTGTGTGTGTGTGTGTGTGTGTGTGTGTGTGTGTGTGTGTGTGTGTGTGTACAGATGTATGTACACACACTGACTGATAACTCAAGGGGGCGATGCCGACATTTGGTCTTTGCATTGCGGCCTATAGCTGGATGGAGGACTGGGGATGTGTTGCTGGGATTATTTTTAGCCTGATGAACAGGCCTTCTGTTGAATCTGCAGCAGGTCTAGGTGGCGTTTATGGAGAAGTCAAGGTGAGAGTCGACTGACTCCTGGTTGAGTTTAAGAGTCCCAGGTCAAGTACTTCAATTAATACTGGGATGCCGGTGAACAACAGCTGTTTTTGACACATTTCAAAATTTACAAAAATGACAAAAAAACTATTAACTTGTAGGGTAACGCCCCCATATAAAATGAGAACAGGCGATTTTTTTAAAAATGCCTTAACAATTTGTGTCTGAAGCCGGAGACGAGCAGTGAATGGCTGTCGTCATCATTAACGGTTGGGAGGCTGACAGCAGCAGCTCTCCGTCTGGCAGAGAGGAGAAGAACACGGAGGCTTCCCGACAGTGTTCATCGTCCAGGGCCCGGTGGCCCCCGAGAACTTCCGAATGAGTGAGATGATGTGATTACGTTGAGGCTAATGACGAGGGGCATAGTTAAATCCATCTCTGCGTTTTCCTCTGCTTCTCCCCCCGATTCAGCGCCCTGTCAGCAGCTTGTTACCCGGACTCGCTCCCTCTCATCCTCCTCTTCCTCAGCTCGATGCCGAGAGAAGAGGAAGATGCAGGTGAAAGAGAGACAGAGTGGAGAGAGAGGGAGGGAGGGAGGGAGAGAGATGGAGACCAAACGTCAAAAGCAAAGGAAAATGGGAAAAAAAATTGAACTACAGTGTAATTGAACTATTGAAAATAATTAAGGATTGACAGGGACCGAAAAAGTAGGTGTAGGAAATCCCAACTGTGAGAAAGAGATAGAGGGAAATAAAATGGAGTTATTGACCGAGGGAGAGGCGAGGAAAGATAGTGAAAATGTCAGAGGCCTCCACACTGAGAACACCCAGGGAGAAAACAGCTGTTTTTACTGCGGCCATGTCCTGCTAGCGCCTAGCGCTGATATATGAGGTGTCAGAAGCTCTCCCGACAGATCGTGGCAAATTCCCCATGATAAAACACGAGCAACATTCACTGTTGAAAGCGCTTGTCAGGCTCGGGAAAGTGTTGGGGATTTTTTAAACACGAGTAGGCCAATTAGGGTTCATGTCTCCTGGCTACTAAATCCTGTGATATAATGTAATATTTGGTTTTATTTTTTTATTTGAAATGTCCTGTTGAGAAAACATGTTTCATTTTGTACACAGTGGATTTTTCTCACATTAAAAAAATTCGGAGCCGTCTAAATAAAGAAAACAACAACCAACCATCGGGCTAATTTGCATCTCCCTAAGAACATGTCGGTCAATATGGCGGCTTTGACAGCCTGCGCTTTTATCTTAAAGTGTTACTTTAGGGCGAGGCGAAGGCTGCACTAACTCGTTTATGCTTTTAGTCAAAGACTCGTGCTCTAACTGACGCATGGACAATTAAAAGGGCACATAGAAACACTGACCCCTTCCTCCTGGCAATCCCTGACCAACAAAAGAAGCGCATGGAGCCAGATGCTGCAGCAAGATCACAAGTTGGCCCCTGACAGTAAACCATTCAAGCAAATGTTTTAGGAAAAAAAAAATCATGTTGCAGGAAAATGTCTGACATGCAAATCCTCTGGGGAATTTGTATGAACAACGCGGGTTGTTTTATTCTATTGTAGGTGGACACAGTAGGGACCAGGGAATTGGACTAGTCCTTTATACATTACAGTGTGTGTTTAAGCGTTATGCAATTAGTTGCTGGAAAAAATATGTCCAAAAGAGTGACTGTCTGTGAGTGTATTTGTGTGTGTTTAATAAAATGTTGCATTGGACTGTGATAGATTTTGACTGGTGAACTGCATTTGCATGAATGCAAGGACATTTATTCCATCATATCCGTGCCCGCCCTAACAACCTAAAAAAAACCAGTGTGTCTGTCTGCTCTGTTTGTTTGTGTATGTACAAGTGTGTGTGTGTGTAAGCGTGTGTGTATACATCTCCGGACATCACCACCTGTTAGCCACTCTGCGTCATCGTCACTTCCTGTTACGCCTCAGGTCACCGCGGCAACGTGCGTCTGGCAGCCGACTGGCTGAGGGAGAGAGAGAGAGAGAGAGAGAGAGAGAGAGAGAGAGAGAGAGAGGGAGAGAGAGAGAGAGAGAGGACAGAGGATGGAGCGAGGGGGGAAGAAGGAATAAGGAAAAAAATAAATGTTTCACAGCGTTCAGAGAAACTCTAGGGACGGGGAGCCCCTAATCACATTAGCCAGAGAACTTTTACTCATGGCTAATGGAATTCATTTAAAATGGAACCGCTGGGCGCTAAACTGATTTACATTGATCCAGAAATGTATAGAGCCAAAGTCAGTCTATCTATTCTGTGAGGGAATTAAAGGCCGCTAAGCCTATAGAGACAGACTGTATAATCCTATGTTCCAGGATCGATACTGGCTGTAGCCTTCTCTATGAGCCCTCTCCATGCACTGCTCTCTGTTCTGTGTGTGTGTGTGGGGGTGTGTGTGTGTGTGTGTGTGTGTGTGTGTGTGTGTGTGTGTGTGTGTGTGTGTGTGTGTGTGTGTGTGTGTGCGTGCGTGCGTGCGTGCGTGCGTGCGTGCGTGCGTGCGTGCGTGCGTGCGTGTGTGTGTGTGTTTGTGTGTGTGGATTACTATGTTTGCGTCGCAAAGCTTTGCTTTGTGTATGTTTGTGTGTGTCTTTGTGTCTCATACACTTA
>NC_082392.1:12968884-12976384 GCF_031168955.1 Gadus macrocephalus
CAGTGGTTAACACATGACTAAATAGATACACACAGGCACACACACATACACACACAAATGATATCCATACATGCACACACACACACACACACACACACACACACACACACACACACACACACACACACACACACACACATACAGTGTCAGCATGCATGGGGGTAATCCAGTAATCATGTAGCAGGATTGTAAACATGAGGCTTAAATGCGAATGGATCAATAATTATTGATGGAGACACAGTGGGGGGCATTATTGTGCTGTCAGGTGGGACCCCTGACTGTGTGTGTGTGTGTGTGTATATGTGTGTGTGGTAGAGTCTGTGTGTTTGTGTGTGTGTGTGTGTGTGTGTGTGTGTGTGTGTGTGTGTGTGTGTGTGTGTGTGTGTGTGTGTGTGTGTGTGTGTGTGTGTGTGTGTGTGTGTGTGTGTGTGTATGCACAGGTTTGTGGGAATCCTTAGTGCCTAACAAAGGGTTTTACTTTAATTCCAGTTTGTTTTTCTGCATTTTTGCGTGTGTGTGAACGCATGTGTGCCAACGTGCCAGCAAACACGTTGATAGCGTTTGTGTGTGTGTGTCTGTATGCGTGCGTTCATGCGTGTGTGATTTTATTGTGCTGTGCATGCATGTATATGGGTGCGTGTGTCTCTCGATGGTGAAACTAAGTGCAGCTAATACCACGGCATTACTACACCCGGGCCGACAATAGGCCTTTTCTTGCAGCCTGCTGGCGGTAATCCAGGTTATCCTCTGTTGTTTTAGTAGCCTGCTTATTCTACCTTCCTTCCAGACTTCAGCCAACCCTTTCCACACACACACACACACACACACACACACACACACACACACACACACACACACACACACACACACACACATGCTCTGTTTGCTTTCGTTGTGTATGTTTGTGTGCGTGAGCGTGTTTGTGTGGTTTTGCCACGCTGGTTGTGGCTTGGGTTCAATTTAAGAGTATTTGTTATTGTTTCCTATCACTGTCAGTTTATATTTACATTGCTGGATTTGTGGAGAAACGTAATCCTATTAATGATCCATGACTAGGATTTGTTTGAATGGTTATTATGTTCAATCTTGGTTACGATAGGGATGATCAGAATCTGTGTTTCTTAGTTTTCTAAGCACTTTTCATCTCAGGCAGGAATAATATTTTCCTTTCCGTTACAGTCCTGGATGTTGGTTTTGGTCAGGCAGGTCGTGTTCGAAATAGCCCAGAGAACTTGAGAGGAGAGGGAAGGAGGTAGGGAGTAACTGGTAGTGTAGGTTACTATGAGATAAAGTCAGCACAGCTAATCGAGGCTCTTTGCACATGCGGTGACTCAGGCCTTCGCCGCCTGGATGTTAGCGGTTGGCTGTTAGCACTCCCCCCTCCCCCCAAAACACACATACACATGCATAGATACATAAATACATGCATGACCAAGCCATCCCCTGCATTGTATTATTATTTGTGCAACTCTTCAACTTCCCCTTCTTGTTCGGTATTTATCTATTCCTTGGTCTTTCTCTCTCTCTCTGTCTCTCTCTTTGCCTCTTCCTTATTCTCCCCCCTCCCCTCACTCTCTCGCTCTCTCTCTCCTTGCCAATGTGAAAATCTGTGGAGCTGATGTGCGGAGTTCTTAAACTGAGGTCAGACTGGTTGAAGGACACGGAGGTGAACCTCAGGAGTTAACATACACACCACTTTCTCTCACCCTCTCCCTCTCCCTCTGTTTCTCACTCCACCTCTCTCTTTCTTCCTTTTCTCTTTCCCTCTCATTATCCCCACCTCTCTCTCTCTCTCTCTCTCCTCTCTCTCTCTCTCTCTCTCTCTCTCTCTCTCTCTCTCTCTCTCTCTCTCTCTCTCTCTCTCTCTCTCTCTCTCTCTCTCTCTCTCTCTCTCTCTCTCTCACTCTCTCTCTCTCTCACTCTCCTTGGCCATATTTAGAGATGACTCTTCACACGTCTCTCCTCCGGGCTCGCCCCCTCCGCCCGCCCCAGACCCCAGGGTCTATCGGGGTCGATGCGACGCAGGGAGCCGTGACACAATTACAGCCCTCCTCCTTTAAAGACGTGTCCTCCCAGGTCAACCCAGACAGGTTTGACGGCATTTATGGACCTGTTAGCTTTTAGCACCACGCGTCTGCTTCTGCTAAAAACCACCGTGTGTGTGTGTGTGTTTGTGTTTGTGTGACGGAGGAGGGG
Source organism: Gadus macrocephalus (assembly GCF_031168955.1). NCBI lineage: Eukaryota > Metazoa > Chordata > Actinopteri > Gadiformes > Gadidae > Gadus > Gadus macrocephalus. The sequence goes on from NC_082392.1 coordinate 12,971,081, forward strand.
GGTGGGGGTGTTGGAGGTTGTCAGTGAGATGCTGCAAAAAGGGTTAGGGTGTAGTGGCAAATGTGTTTAAAGTCCCCCAACCCTGAATGTCTATCACACTCCCCGCCCTCCTCCCCCTCCCCCTCCTCTTCCTCACGCCCAACGCCCCCCTGACACTCGGGACAAGGGGGGGGGCCTAAGTTACTCCCCTCTCATCTTCCTGTAACCTCCGAGCTGCTCAATTATTCAGAGGGGATGGCGGAGTCAAACACCCCCATTTAAAGACCTGACACTTGTTTGAACAGAAGAATATTCAATAGTCATGTCAGGACAGAGAGAGGACAGAAGGAAAGTTGTGGTTGCATCACAGTATACATGGGGGATGTTCGCAATGGTCTGATTACACACTGTTGCTTATATTACAATAATACATTTTTATAATCCAACACATAACATTACATTCGTGCCGTAGTGTAGACGCGAGATTAGAAGAAGCTCGACCAATACATGCAAGGCCTTCTGGGTAAGGAACAGACTCATCCTGTTGATGTGGAGAATAAATCTGCAGGAGCGGGTTGTCGCGGCGATGTTGGCAGCGAGGGACAGCTGGTCAGCTAGGGTCACACTCAGGTTCCTTACCGTCTGAGCTGCACGCACCAAAGAATTCTCAATATTTATGGAGGTGTTGGATGGGAGACTCTGTTCCTGGAAGGAAGTGCAGCTCGGTCTCCAGTTTGAGCTTCAGGTGGTGAGTCAACATCCACTGAGAGATGTCAGCCAGACAAACAGAGATTTGCTGTACCACATGGGTTTCTCAATGTGAACAATATAGTATTAGCTGTATGTCTACATAGCAGCAGTCTTTGAGGAGAATGGACCCAGAACAGAACCCTGAGGGACCCCTCTGGTAGGATTACAGGGTTATGGGCTGGTGGAGGGGGTGGTAAGGATGGAGGAGGTGGAGGAGGAGGGGAAGAGGGAGGAGGAGGCGTGTGGGTGGGATTGGTGGGCAATGGGTAGCAGGGGTTGACCTTAACCTGGCCATGGCCCGAGGACAGAAGCAGCGGTATGCCCCGGGGATCAGCATCAAAAGGAAGGGCCCGGTGTGAAGCTGGTCTAATTAGTCATATGAACGCACTCACTCACCCGTTGCATGCCAGCACTTTGCTAGAGGGTGGGGGGAGGTGTGTGTGTGTGTGTGTGTGTGTGTGTGTGTGTGTGTGTGTGTGTGTGTGTGTGTGTGTGTGTGTGTGTGTGTGTGTGTGTGTGTGTGTGTGTGTGTGTGTGTGTGTGTGTGTGTGTGACGTGTGTGTTGTGTGTGTGTGTGTGTGTGTGTGTGTGTGTGTGTGTATGTGTGTGTGTGTGTATGTGTGTGTGTGTGTGTGTGTGTGTGTGTGTGTGTGTGTGTGTGTGTGTGTGTGTGTGTGTGTGTGTGTGTTGTGTGTGTGTGTGTGTGTGTGTGGATGTGTCTGCAGAGAGTGAAAAGGAGAGGGTGAAAGAGTGTGAGAGAGAGAGGGAAAGAGAAAGCGGGGAGCGAGAGAGAGAGAGAGAGAGAGGAGGGGGAGAGAGAGAGAGAGAGAGAGAGAGAGAGCGAGAGAGAGAGAGAGAGAAGAGAGGAGAGAGAGAGAGAGAGAGAGAGAGAGAGAGAGAGAGGGAGAGAGAGAGAGAGAGAGAGAGAGAGAGAGAGAGAGAGAGAGAGAGAGAGAGAGAGAGAGAGAGAAGAGAGAGCGAGAGTGAAGAGGGAGAGAGGATTACTGTTTAAGACTGTAGTGGTCAGCTGTAGCACCCTGATGACTCTAGCTTGTGCAATGACTAATCCTTGATTGTGCATTTCCTCGGCTGCTTCCTGCTGCCTTGTTATATCTGAGCAGATCTAATATGAGCTTTAATCATTCTGCACCTCTTACTCCAGCTCTGTCTAAACAGGTTGGTCTCTATCTCAAATGTCTTCGTCTGTGGGCGTATGGGCGAGTTGGGAGCGTTGAAGAAAGAGGACATACATATTTTCATTCTAAATGGCAGTTTTAAGTCTTTGTTTTAACATCTAGTGCCAAGTTGCATCTGAGCAACCACCCCCCCCCCCCCTCCAGCTAACTTGCCAACTCCAGAAGACTGCATCTTCAATATAAGCCATCTAATTATCCCTTGCTGGCAGGTACCTTTGCTCCAACCAATCAGATCATACATCCTGTCTAGTTGCATGCCCACATATCACCTTTTACATAGGATCCCCCCATCAGATGTTTGCGTTAATTCGGGTTTCCTCCAACAACGAGGAAAGCCTCAGCGTCAAAGGTGTTTCAAAAGACGCAAAACTTTGCCTTTGCTACTTTAAAGCCTATGACAACCCGTCCAAACCTATCAAAAACATCTGAATGATGTAAAGTGAAACACCAATGGTGCTTAAACAAACCTTTTAGCACAAATAAATACGAATGTATTCCAAATGCTGAAAATACCTTCTTTTCATTTCAGTGCTATGATCAGGACTGTGTTGGAGAGTCGATGACATGCTTGAAAGACATCTAGCCACGGCTCTTTCAAATAATGTAACAACAAACCAAAGCTACGAACGCAAAGTATAACATGAACGGACCATCTGAGAAGTACACAAAGTCTGTATCTGCATTGTAATAATAACCAAGAAGTAATTGATAAAAAACGACATGCCATATATCACTACAATTTTATTTGTCATTGATAGTTGCGATTTAGATTGTGAGGCATCTGGATTCATGAGATCACGATTATGTGTCCATCTTGTCAGAGTTCAAGTTAAGCGCTTATGACCCCACCCCAGGGGTATGGACCAATCAATGTCCAATGAGGAAGGTGATCTACGTGATGCATAATAGGCGATGATAGACTGATGCCTCATCAAACCACATGCCAAGTATTTTTGTTAAATTCCGGCCTCTATTCGAACCGTGTCCAAGGTAATCTTCCCCGATGGTTTTGTGTAAACAACCATCACAATAGGTTTGGTGGCCCTGTCCCAATAAGTCCCTAGAACACATCAGTCCAGCGTCATGATGAGTATTTCACACATGCTTCTACTGCACATCAGCCAGCGGCTCTGTAACGTGTTCTGCTGCGGACAATGTTATGCTCGTCTTCACAGAAATGCCAGAACGTTCTAGTTGTATTCTTTGTGAACCTATGGTTTGGTTTCACTTATTCCATTTGTCAAATGTTTGTGCTGCATGTATTAAAAATGGATTGTATATGAATATATACGATTCTTTATGTGTAGTAGCTACAAAGTTTTGTTGGTTCACCTCAACAAGTTTGCTGACCTCAACAAGCCCACGGAAATCTATGAACAGATTGGTTTGAGAGTTGGCTGACGTCGGCAAATGCCTTTTTAATCGAGCCCAAATTTAACCTTGCATTAGAAACAGACACACACAAAAAAAAAACGTGTTTGGAATAAGATTGATTCTTATGGCTTGTTATAATGCTTATTATATATATATATATATATATATATATACAACCCTGAATATACAACCCATACTTACACAGAATTGCCTTATCGGAGGCTTTGATCGTTTTCAAATTAATGGAATAATAATATTCAAGAACCCATTGTCCAAATGCAGAAATGTGAGAAATGTGATAGAATTTAATTATCCAGCAACTATACAAATGCTCTTTGTAAATGTGACTCTGGGATTATATTCTAATCTTGCATACATCCATTATTTCCATTTATATGTTTCATTTCAGTATTACTATTAAAAACATTCAAATATTTTGTTGTGATATCTCTCGGTTCTTTGTGTATCTCTCTTTATTTCTCATTTGCTTGACGATGTAGAATGTTACCATCATTCCATCAGAAACAATAACCCAGATCCACAACGACTTTGAAGGAGAAAATCACAATTATGAGTTGACGCTCATCAATCATAATCATTTTCTATAGGAGCACCTAGAGAGTCTGAAAGAGCATAATAACAATATATCTGTTAAGATATATCCCCTGTTAAAGGAGCACTTCATGATCTTTCAACCTGCACCCTATTTTTGGATCATCAAAGGTCTGAGGGACTGATGTGGATGACAGTTTTCAAATTGGGCCAGTACTGAGTGAGAACGCTGCAGCAGCAATCCGCTAAAATGAGCTGCACTGTAATCCTTTTGGTAAAAGCCCTGTTAATGGACATGCTCTAAAAGTGCTTGTTTTTGCCACTGACAAACTCTGATCATATTTTTATGTTATGTGAATTATCCTGACAGATTAGTACATTGTTTTTCTTAACCTTTGGCTTGGTACAGTCTTTTTAATGTGTCGAATCAAGTCTCACTCAAGGAGAAGTATCGCTCTGAAATCTCACTGCTGTTTTTCCTGGATATTTCCCTATTGTCGTTACAATCTCAACTCTCCTCCACCCAATTCTTTCAGATAACACTTTGTTTCACTTTCTGTAGTCCTACTCAACAAACTCCCCCCACCAGCTCTACCTGGCATTTCCCCCTGTTGACGACCTGAAACTCAACTCTCACGAGACTTCTCCTTCAGCGAGACTTGGTTTGACACAATAACAAATAAATCAAACCAAGCGACAGGTAGAGAAAAAAGTTGAATTGCTCTACATGGATCCTTTCATTGATGTTAGAATATAATCTGAACCTGTCAGTGAAAAATAAGCACTTTTAGAGTACGTAAATTGCCGGAGCGTTATAGCCCAACAGGATCACAGGATGGTGGCTTACGGCTGCAGAGTTCTCGCTCAGTACTGCACCGTTAACAAAGAAAGGGGTACACACTCCAAAGCAGAATATGGTTACGTCTATTGAGTGACAACTCTGATAATAGGGATTGACATTGTCTCAAAAACATACACTTTTCAGGTGGATTAAATGTATTCCTGTAGTCAAATATTCACCCATGCTGTTGGCCTTTAAGCTGGTCAAAAATAAATCAAACGTTCAGCAAGGTGAGCAGTTTGGATCACGACAACCATTTCATTAATGTTGCTCAAACCTCCCTGCGGAAAATTCAATCAGTCGGCGATTATTTTTCCTTAAATTCCTCTCTGCCGGGAATTGGCTGTCGTTTGTTGCTGACCTTTCACGCCATGACCATTTATCCAACTGAAATAATTGTTAAGATGGTTTCATCGTCATATCCTTGAGTGGTTTGGCTTTTGGGGGGCTATCGGTATGAGTATAAGCCATCACCTGTCCTATCCTGTTATCTCTCCCTCTCTTCTTTCTCTCTCTCTCTCTCTCTCTCTCTCTCTCTCTCTCTCTCTCTCTCTCTCTCTCTCTCTCTCTCTCTCTCTCTCTCTCTCTCTCTCTATCTCTCTCTCCTCTCTA